>NC_080736.1:12415000-12465000 GCF_019097595.1 Hemibagrus wyckioides | reverse complement strand
AGACCCAGGAGACCTCGACTTCGTACTGTACACGGACTCCGCAAGGACAGCAGGGTCTCGGCCCACTCGCATGTCAGCGGATGAGAACAGAAGGGATAAGGGTCAGATGTTACATAAGCATCTGTTTCCGGATGAACCACTGGACATTCCATGTAATAAACCAGTAAACAACGGGAGCTGAATTTCGGTGGAGTTATCTGTATAAGGTCACACGTGTAGGTCCAGGGTTTAGCCATAACATTATAACCACCTGCCTAACATTGTGTAGGTCACAAATTATTGTGTAGCCAAAAGAGCTTGAGGTATGAATTCTACCCTAAGATTTTAGCAAAAAAAAAAAAAAAAACCCTTTAATATGTGAGACAGAGCTTCCATAGATTGGATTTGTTTGTCTGCCACATCCCACGGATGATCGACAGGATCTAGGGGAATCTGGAGGCCGAATCAACACCCTGAACTCAATGTTCCTCAAATCATTCCAACAGTGTGGTGCTGAAAGAGGACACTGCCATTAGGGAACACTGTTAGCATGAAGAAGTCTGAAATAACGTTTAGGAAGGTGATACGTGTCAAAGAAACATCCACATCATGTGACCCAGTCGTCTAGACATCGTTGTCAGAGTCACTCAGATCCTCACACTCGGCCATTTTACCTGCTTCCAATACGTCAGCATCAAGAAATTACTGTTGCATATTGTGCCACTGTAATGATATAACCAATGTTATTCACTTCACCTGTCAGTGGTTTTAATGTTATGGCTGATCAGAGTCCAGTGTATAGATGCATTATTCAACTTTAACTGTGTGAGTTTTATAAAGCACTGAATCTGCGACTCAAGTGCGCTGGTGTTTATATTTTTGCCTTTCCTCTTTATTTATCCAGTTGAAACAGTGTGCTAAGTGCACATCTGGACTGCAGTCTGCCAGCTGATGAGCCAGTTTTACCTCCCGATCTCCTCATTGTGCAAATCCTCGCAGCGCATCACTGATGGAAGTGACAGCACACAGACAGTGTGTTTTGTTCAGCGCCATCTTGAAAAGCGATGAGAAATCGGAGACTTGTGGATAGCATAAAATCTGGCCAAAAGTGCAGAATTCCTTCTTTCAGGTCTGGAAATCTCATCGGTTTAGTGCGTTTCTGCCAGACAGACGTCTTTAAAGGCAAAATCTGTGCAAAAAAAGCTATTAAAGGTATTGTGGTTACTGAAAGAACGAGATGTAGTGTTAATCTAATCCTATCTAATCCTTAATAAATTCTTGAGTGAAACAGAATTCATGTCGTTTAAACAAACACCCGAAGAGCTGGGAATGAAGAGAGACGGCAAACACGGTTAAAGGCAGGAGACGACGCCGTGCTGTGGGGGAAAAGAGGAGAGGTTTTTTCTCTGAACACGCTGAACAAGCTTTCCTGCAGGGATGGTGAATGTTGACTCCTGTATTCACAGATCATTACACAAACAATACACAGATTTAACTTCCAGAGAAACACGAGGAGAGACAAAGCTTATCGAGTTACACAAAGACTTTGGACAATCCATCTAATGTCAGTGCATTAAAGGCTACATGTAAGCTCCGGTTGTGTTTCAGTAAATCATTCTTTTTTAATGTAGCAAATAAGAGGCTCCAAGAGATCATGACTGAACGACTGTTTACATTTCAGTACATACAGAAGGCTTACAAATTAAAGGGGAACACATACACACACTCAAACACACACCCCAACATACACACAAACACACCCACACACACCCATACATTCTCTCTCTCCCTCTCTCTCTCTCACACACACCCCAACATACACACACACACACCCTCACACACCCATACGTTCACGTTCTCTCTCTCTCTCTCTCTCTCTCTCTCTCCCCAACATACACACAAACACACCCTCACACACCCATACGTTCTCGTTCTCTCTCTCTCTCCCCAACATACACACAAACACACCCTCACACACCCATACGTTCACGTTCTCTCTCTCTCTCCCCAACATACACACAAACACACCCTCACACACCCATACGTTCTCATTCTCTCTCTCTCTCTCTCCCCAACATACACACAAACACACCCTCACACACCCATACGTTCTCATTCTCTCTCTCTCTCTCTCCCCAACATACACACAAACACACCCTCACGTTCTCATTCTCTCTCTCTCTCTCTCCCCAACATACACACAAACACACCCTCACACACCCATACGTTCTCATTCTCTCTCTCTCTCTCTCTCTCTCCCCAACATACACACAAACACACCCTCACACACCCATACATGCACCCATACATTTTCTCTCTCTCTCTCTCTCTCTCTCTCTCTCTCTCTCTCACACACACACACCAACATACACACAAACACCCCCATACATACACCCATACATTCTCTCTCTCTCTCTCTCTCTCTCTCACACACACACAACCCAACATATACACAAACACACCCTCACACACCCATACATGCACCCATATGTTCTCTCTCTCTCTCTCTCTCTCTCTCTCTCTCTCACACACACACCAACATACACACAAACACACCCATACATACACCCATACATTCTCTCTCTCTCTCTCTCTCACCCACCCACACACACACACCAACATACACACAAACACCCCCATACATACACCCATACATTCTCTCTCTCTCTCTCTCTCTCTCTCTCTCACACACACACCTACACACCCATACATACACCCATACATTCTCTCTTTCTCTCTCTCTCTCTCTCTCTCTCTCTCACACACACACCCCCCAACATGTGCACAAACACACCCTCACACACCCATACGTTCTCTCTCTCTCTCTCTCTCTCTCTCTCTCTCTCTCTCCCTCACACACACACACACACACACCAACATACACACAAACACACTCATACATACACCCATACATTCTCTCTCTCTCTCTCTCTCTCTCTCTCTCTCACACACACACACACACACAAACAGTGTTTTTCTAATTTTCTAATCACAAGTCACCAGAACATCTTCAGCGCTCTACAGCAGATTGGATTTGTCAGAACGTAAGCGCACCAAATCCACATCTGTGTTGGATTTGTTTTTTGGTTTAAACTGAAAACGGAAAACAGGAAAATTGGTGACTTATTTTTGGCACTAAAACAGGAATTTATTATTTTTTCCAATTAAAAAAAATATTTACTCGATATTTAATCACCAAACGCAGTCATTTTTCTTATTGTCCAAATAAGGTGTACTTGTAAAAAGGTTAAGAACCACTGGAATAGAGCCTTGTGTGTGTGTGTGTGTTTAAGTAATTTCTAAAAGAATCCTTCACATATAAGGAGGGTCTAGTTGCAAGCTAACAGATAACAACTAACCTCCTCCTCTTCTTCTTCCTCTTTCTCCTCCTCTTCCTCCCTCCTCCCTCTAATGCACTAATGAGATTACGCTTGGAACCTTATCTAACTTTATAACTGTAGTTTGTTTAGCTAGTTAAACACCACTGTCTGCGTCTCACTCAGCTCAGGGAGTCGACCGTTTTAAAGTCCTGTCTCTCTCTCTCTCCATCGCAAAATCCTTCAAGTGCCCTGGAACATTCTCTCCCTAAAAAAATACCACAATGCACCACAAAAAAACACATATCCACCATGTTCCTTAATAAAAATGACATCATATTTCTCAGCCAGCTCTAGCTGCGTGTAGCTCTCAAATGATTACTTGGTTTGAGGTTCTGTATACGGTCTGTCTGAGTCTGGCGCCTTTAAAGTGTTTTTAAAAAAATCCACTGGCTAGTGTACAATCCTTCCTGAAGTACCATGAAGGACACGCGTGTGATCAAGCTCACCGATCTACATGAGACACTTTTAAAATGTCACAGGAAATGGAGTCATCAGTGTCCCAGTGTGAAGTGAGTCAGAGTACCGATACGATAACACGATAACGATATACTGATTCACAAACCTAGAGATCTGACTGAGACACGCCCCTAGAAAACGGAGCTGAATAAAAAAAGCTAGCATCACTTTCCCTGTTAATACTAAGCTAGCAGTATTGAGTAAATAACAGTGAGTGTTTTCATATGTCCCACACCATGAGGAAACCCCCTTCACTAAAAATGGAGCCTCATGGCTAACACGAGGAAAAAAAAGAAATGGAAAGAAGAAAGAGAAAGAAGAGAGAAAGACCACAGCTGGAACTTACTGATCACCTACACTGACCTTTCCACTACAAGCGACTAAATCATTAATGCTAAGATGCTAGCGCTTCTCTGAGGTAATTTCCAATCTGGAGAAACTCCGCGCAGATTGGAAACTTATCGTAAATAACATTCGCGTCAACATCGACATCCCCTAAAGCTCTTCATCATCGGCAGCTCATTAGCCTTCATTAGCATTTGGATCGACTCTCTTCCTCAAGACACTTGACTAATATCATTCTCTCCAAGAACATTAAACACACATGTGCACTGTTTGTTCATTGTTTTGTTTTTTTTTGGTGTTTTTTTTTTGGCAAAAAGGTCAGGGGAAAGCAATTAATAAGACGTTTTCCTCCCGAGGAAACAATGAGTGACCCTGGCTTAATGCAATCGGAGAAGTGATGTATATTTTCCACGCCGGTGAAAGGGCCTGGAACGCTCGGCTCTTGCAGCTTAGCTTCTCTGAAGCGTTCACAGCTCCTGACTGCACTCCTCATCTGCTTTGCTGGCATTTCCAGGCCACAGAGAGTGCTGCTAATTCATAGCGGAGAACCAGCAACGTGGTTTTAATTAAAAAGCCATCTTGTTTTGTTTTGGGTTTTTTTTGTCAGTACGCTGCAGCTCAGATTTTATTCCCTATACGGAATTCCACAAGTCGTCCAAAAACCTTCAGCGTAATGATACAGAATCCCAAACTTTCAATGAGCTGGTGTTCTGGAGGAGTTTCCCCTTTCCTTATAACCGTTAGGCTGTTGGCAGGTGTTAATATTTCCTCTGAAGTGTACCAGGTGAACAAATCATACATTATACATACGTTTTTCAGGCAAGTAAGAACTGCAGTGTATGAGCCCAGTCGTGGGTTTGGGTGTGTGTTGAAACCTGATCCTAGGCTAAAAAGTGGTAGCTAGCATAACATAGTAACGTGAGCTAGTTAGCTAGTTAAGGAGCAATGAACACTTTGGCTCTGAGTTGCATGAAGTTTAGTCTTTCATTTCAAGCTAAAGTTTTACAGCTTTGTGGGAGGATTTCTTGTCTCCTCATTCTTACATGCTTCAGGTTCTGAAAGAAATCATCAGTCATCCATGCACTCTGATTAACCCGCCTGAACTAATCGCTTTCCAGTCAGCCGTCAGATCTCGACTCGGCTGCTGTGTAGTGCAGTGAATAGCAGACACTCTAGATATTATAGATTGCCCCACTGTGAAGTATGTTATGTTTAATCTTCTCAGAAGTCCAGATATTTGGTACAAACCTATTTGGTAAACTAACTTGTCTGCCAGGAAACAATGAATGACAAACTAATACCCTGGACATGAAATCTGCTTGTCCGGTATGTCCAGGCTACTGATTTGTCCACTGTTGCTGTATTTTTCAACAGTAGGAAGCAAGTGCAGCTACTGATTATACTTCCTTCTCACACTAGAGGAAATGATGAGCTGCATTGCATCCCCGGAGCATGACAGACACGAGACACTGCAGAAAAACAAAACATTTCAGAACTCAAGAGATGCTGAAAGATGAGAGAGAGAGAGAATGTGTGTGTGTGTGTGTATGTGTGAGTGAGGACATGTTAATTCCCTATTGTTTCACACAGGCTGCGCTAACCTTGACTACGGACATGCCAGAGACCAGGATATGGAAAATATTTGCTCTCAGATCTAAAATTGTGACCAATGTTTATTCATCTTTGATTAGAAACCTGCTGGAAAGTTTGTCTTGCTAAATTGAAGCACGTTTTCTCAAGAATCAATATGGCCTCTCTGAGTGTGAGCAGCTTCCGGTTATAAAGTCGCAACCACAAAGACAAACATTGCCTTGGTCTGCATCCAATTTTGTATTTATTATTTTTTTTACAGCTTGTAAAGTTTTATCCACTTAACCTGGTGCTGCCTGAGCAGAAAAAGCCTGTGTCTCTTGGTGTTACATGACGCTAACAGAAACTAGCATTCACGAATTTAATGACGGAGTTAATAAAAAATTTTGATTGACAAAAGTTGCATTCATTTTAAGCCGTTTAATCGTTCCCCAACCCCGTCCCCATAAACACCTATAAACCTATGACGCTTGACTCTATGAACTACAAATAAAATAGAAGCTGATGACAAAACCCTCAAGCCCACGCAATCCCCTGACCACTTATTTAGTTGTTCCTGCAGTGCAGGATTTAACTGCTGAATAGATGAATGAGAAAAACAGTCAACAGGCAGTTTTTCTCAGGAGCTTTTCCCACTGGCAGTTTAGTCTGAAACTGGGCAGGTTTGCATGAAAAATTTGGACATGTGAAAGCGGTCACAGGAAGTGGAGCAGGAAGCGCAGAGCGGTACTGAATCCGAGGCTACCTGTAGGAACTAGTGTGGGTTCAGCTACACTGGAACTGTGATGTGATTCCTGTGAATGTGAACACAACTCGTTCTTTGGTCTGCACTTGTTCAGGAAGTAAAGTAACCTGTGAAAAATGTGTGTTCTAGCAGATGACATCATTAGTTTCCACAACACACATGTAGCAGGAGTAGCAGGGGAATGTTGTGGGGCACTGAAGAGGTGAGGAGCCTTATAACTGGAGCCTTATTATTTTGTTGCACTACATAATAGACCAAGACCAGAAACCGAAACCAGACCAATGCTGCACGGAGCAGGAGACAAACACACTTGCATTCGAACCAGTGTGAAAACCACCTGACAGAAATGGGTTAAAAAAAAGTCACTAGTTTCTTGAGAGAAAATCATACTCTGCTGTGGCTGCGACAGAAATAAAACAAGCCTTGAAGAGATTATCAGAAATCCTGAAGATTTAATCTTTACTCCGGAAGCTGGGAAATAACAATGAAATTCACTGATTTGATCAACAACTTAACTGCTAAGTTGGATACTAGAAAAAGGGCAGCATGATGTCACCACCTTAGTAGCTCAATGGGGAAGAATCTGCACCAGTGACCAGAAAGAAACCTCTCAGTTTACAGGAGCTGGGGGAAAAGAATTAAGGTATCACTAAGCGTTCACTGAATAAGAGGGTTTAGACTCCTAAATGAATGGGAACATGGTCTGTCTTCATAAACGGTTTAATTGTTCCCAAGAGGTACAAGCAAAGAACCTTTCTGACCACTTGCCAATGTATGTAGACTCTCATGTAACTCATGCACTTCAATAGAGCGTAAGATTTCTATAATTAATTTCTAGAATAAGATTTGATTTAAACTACATTCATCTGCATGCTGGTTTACTTTCCCTTTAGTCAACAGTTTCCTCCAGTTCCCATAAATTCAACTCATTAAATGCTGTCTACCTGCTGGTTACCCGCTGACTACCTGCTGACTGCTCTTTGACCACCTGTTGGCTACCTGGTGACTATCCCCTGACTACCAGCTGACCTGCTCACGGACTACCTTCTGACTACCCACTGACTACCTGATGACTGCTCTTGACTACATGCTGACTACTCACTTACTACCTGCTTACTGCTCGTTGACTACCTGTTGAATACCTGATCACTATTCATTTACAACCTGCTGGCTGCTTGTTGGCTACCTGCTGGCTACCTAATGACTATCCCCTGACTACTGGCTGGCTACTTGCTGACCACATGCTGACTGCTCACTGACTACCTGCTGGCTATGTGCTGACTACTCACTTACTACCTGCTGACTGCTCGCTAACTACCTGCTGGCTACCCACTGACTATCCTCTGACTACCCGCTGGCTACCTGCTGACAAGCTGCTGACTGCTCGCTAACTACCTACTGGCAACCTTCTGACTATCCCCTGACTACCCACTGGCTACCTGCTGACTATCTGCTGATTGCTCAAAACCAACCTGCTGGCTACCCACTGACTACCTGCTGGCTATTCGCTGACAGTGGTGCCAGTGAGAATTAGCCACCGTTTCTTCTCTATCTAAATACAGCAATGCAGCAGAGCTTAAGTCTTTAGTCATTCTGACCAACCAAACAGAACCACCAAGCTGCCACTACTGGGCCCTAGAGCAAGACCCTTAACCCTAAATTCCTCAGTTGTATAAATGAGAAAAATGTAAGTCGCTCTGGATAAAGGCATCTTCCAAATGCCGTAAATCTAAATGTAATGAGAATTCATATACTCGGCACCAACAGTTCAGTTCCAAAACTTTTCCAAAACCTTAGATTTTATTCAAAAAGCACTTTTAACAACTGGACATTGTCACAAAGCATCTTTACAGACATCTGGATCATTTGGATGAAACTGATTCCTAATGACCACAGTCGATCTGGCAAGAAAAACTCTTGAGCTGACATGATGAAAAAAACCCTGAAAGGAAGCAGAAGGGAAAATGTCCTCTCCTAGCTGACACCGGAGAGTGTGGTTATAAATCATTTCTTTTTTTATAAAAGTCAAGCAGTGCTAAGTGTGTGGAAAGCACCATGAGCATACCACAATCAACACCATCATGCTTGTCACCTCGTTTATCGCAAACTAGCTGAGCCGAGACTTCATTTCTTCAGAAGCTACGTCATTCACAGAGCTAAGTGTTGCATTTAACCTGTACAGCTGTCATTAGTTTAATGATTCTGATTCAAATGTGATTTCTGGGAAAACATTTTTTAGGACTTATAAGACTTAATCAATCAGCCATAAGATTAAAACAACTGATAGGTGAAGTGAATAAGTTTGATTGTTTCATTACAGTGACACCTGTCAAGGTTTAGGATACATCAGGCAGCAATGAAACAGTCAGTTCTCAAACCTGATGTGTTGGAAGCATGAAAAATGGATAAGTGTACGGATCTGAGTGACTCTGACACGGTCCAGACTGTGATGTTTATGTAACTGGGTCGGATCTTTTTCAAAACAGCAGATCTTGAGGGATTCCTGTTAGCCGGTAAACCAGAGACAGGGTTATAAGGAGTGAAGTGTAACCCGTCCGACACAAATTTCTGAAACAACTGCATGCTGGCTATGGCAGAAAGGTGTCAGAACACACAGTGCATCACATCTTGCTAAATATGGACCGTTAGAATGTCCATGTTGACCCCTGTGCACTGCTGAAAGCACCTATAAAGGGCACATCAGCATCAGAACTGGACCATGGAGCAATGGAAGGTGGTGACTTGGTTTGATAAATCATGTTTTCTTTTACATCAGCTGCGTTGAACAAAAGCTGGCACCGGGATGCATTATGGGAAGATGGCAAGCTGGCGTAGGCAGTGTGATGCCCAGGGCGATGTTCTGCTGGAACACCTTGGATCCTTTCACATGGCTGTTATTTTTTACATGTACACCTACCTAAACAGTGTTCGAGACCAAGTACAATACATCAGTAACAGTATTCCCTAATGGGCTTGTATCTTCTTTCAGCAGGAATAGTTCAGGAATGGTTTGAAGAACATCACAAAGAGTTCAAGGTCTTGACCTCCAAATTCCCCAGATCTCAATCCGGTTGAGCATCCATTCCATACCTGGAAGCACTACCTTACAACTTACAGGACTTATCTGCTGCAGGTGTCTTGGTGTCAGATACCACAGCACACTGTCAGGGGTCTTGATAGCTCAGAGTTGTTTTGACAGCACAAGGGGAACGTAAACAATAATAGGCACGTGGTTTTAATGTTATGGCTTATTGGTGTATGTGTTATTTCTTATGAGTCTGATATCAGCCTTGACATAAACCAACATTCACTGTTTAATAGGAAGCTGAGGCCTGACCTTCATCTGTTTTTTTTGTAGACCTTGAACATTTGCCATCAAAATAAACTGCCGGCACATCCATTCATATCAGTCAAAATAGGAAGTAGCTCCAGTTATCACCTGCTACTTATCAGCCTGTTGTATAACAAAGCGCTAGATGAGATTCTGTCAGCACCACTTCTCCAGACCCTCAAACAACCAGGAAGAAACCAACAAGAGGCCACGCTGATTAAAATAAACTTAGTGCTCTGTTCTCCACTGAACAACGGTCCTTTAGTTTCCCTAGAACATTAGTTTAGATAGTAGCCTTACAAATAAATCTTCATTTTAAAACATGATTTTTTACAACAGCAAAATGTTGTTGTCCTTCAGCTGCTCCCTGTTTGGGGACACCACATCAGGTCACCCGATCCGGATATTTGATTTTGACACAGGTTTTATGCTGGAAGCCATTTTTATCTGGGTTTGGCACTGAGGGTTATCTTCTCGGTGGCTGGGTTGGAACCATACCTAGGAATCGAACCCAGGTAGCACGGAATTTCTGCTGCTGGACCACACCATTAGCAGCAAAATGGAAACCTTCTGGAGCCCAGAAAGACTTTTTATTGCCTGCAACAGGATCCTCATATTGTGTGAACACAGGTGAGAGTGTAAAGATGAAGTACCAGACTACCAGCACCATCATCTGAACATCATTGATGGAGTACAGAGTGACATCACAGGTTTTTGGGTTATTTCTTACAGCCCAGAGATTATGTGAACCATAAAACTCACCCCATGTCCTATTCCAACCCGACACAAGTTCTTTTGATGACTACATCAACATTTAGATCTTTCATTTTGAGGATCTGAGAGAGAGGTAGAAATGTGTGAGATTTGATTATTCTTACCTCGTGCTGTGTGTTTGTTGGGCCAGGTGAACCATGGCAGCAGCAGCAGGTACAGAAGGTAGACTAAAGAAAGAGCGTTGTAGCGAAACAGACATGCTGTGGAGAGAGAGAAAGAGAGAGAGAGAGAGAGATGGTGAGACTACATTCTGAAAAGATAACGGAAATAACACATCTGCCATTAAATTAAATGAAAAATGTAACTTCCATGCCAACATGAGAACTAGCAGCTTGTGTAGTAACTGAATGGCAAAATACTACATGGAATCTGCTAACAGATGGCCTTTGGTCTGACAGGAAGTGAAAAATAGGACAAATTTACAGCATTTTACAGTAAAATGTGATGGACTGTCACTTGTTCACACTACAGGGGTTCTACTGAGCATTTGGATTTTTTTCATTTCCTCTAAATTTTGTCATTTATCTGTTCCCACACAGTCCTTCCATCACACGACATCTACCAACCAGACATGATGAAACTGAGCGTGTGCTTCCTCTAAGACAGGTGATGCTTCATGCTGCATCACTATGCTTTTGTAACACACTTATAGGAAAGCGCTAACTTCCCTCTTCCACATGAACACACAATTTAATAGTGTCGATCTGATTGACAGGAGGAGAGCAACGCCATCTCTCCAGTCTAGACAGCACAGCAGACTTCATTTTCTTGGATTCCAGGCCATGGAAGGCTGTGGTACTGTTGGAATCTGAACTTACAATCTCCTGAAACAGGAAGAGGCCAAAGATTCAGAAGAAGGTTTGATTTAATAGCAGCGAGTGATCCAGAAAGAACATGGCAGAATCGTACCCAGTTTGCAGCCACTAGTACACACAATCCCATTATTCCGTTTCCGCTGTAGTGAGAATATGTAGTGAATAGCAAGTTGTTCGGAATTTAGCTTAACTTAAAGACACCACATTATACAACAGATCTGATGGTTTTCTATAGGACAATCAATCTAAGTTTAACATCAGGGACAAGGAAATGTTAAGCAAGTAAAAGAAGTTCTTGTGAAATAATGATATTGCGTTCTTCAGATCGATTAGAATTTTCACAATAATGTGGTTTACGCAATACATTATTCATTATTACATGATGTAGCACTACTGCTAACATGATGCTTTTCTTAAGCCGAAAAAGAATGCATTCTAACAAATCCCAGAACTTCATAATGGGTGATAAGTAGGAAAGATTCGGCCTCTCGCACTGTATAACACAATCCAAACAAACAACTTAAGCGGTCACTCCTTTTAACAAAACCCACAGTGTTGCTGAATTACTGCGGCTTAAACGGTCTAGAGTAGTGTTTCTTAGTACTTTAGCCGTCCTACAGTGGCTGTGTTGGTGTTTTTCCCGCCCGGACACACCCGTTTTAGCCTCGTACGGGGCTTGTTAGAGCAGATGAGTTGACACAGGTGTGTTGGAATGGAAAAGCACCTAAATGTGCAGAGTCGGATAAACTCCAGGGTCAAAAAACAATGACCTGACCATATGAAAAGTCTGTGATCTGAGACAACAGCTGTGTCGAACACTCTCATGGGGGGTAAAAAAAAAAAAAAACTTGAACCACAGAAGCAGAGCAGGTCTTTCTAAACACTATCTGGCTCCAGGGATGCAGTTTACAGCTCTGTGTTGATCTCCAGGGCTTCGGGTGAGCAACGTGGCTCTGCGGTGGAAAACCTAATTACCTGCGACTCCTCGCCCTCCCACAGCTAGAGCCCTGTATTTTGAACTGAATTTCAGCGAGGATTCCTCTGATTACAATAATTCTGTGCGTGACTGCTGACACAAGCTGGCTGAGAGTTTCACGGGCAAAGCATTGTGGGAGTAGTGGTGAGCTCTTTGAGGTGCTGCCAATGGAAATAAGCTCCTTGCACCCTGTGGAGGAGGGAGATGTCTCTCTCTCTCTCTCTCTCTCTCTCTCTCATTTCCATTCCAACTTCCATCTCCATATCTTTAAATCCTCTTCTATTTTCCACTCTCTTCTGACGATCTTTTTTTATACACAGAGATGAAATGTTTAGATTCCAGCATATTTTTAAATGGCCTACATCCATCTCAGATGAATAAAAGGGATTGGCTCAGTTTTTCTAAGTGGGTGTAAGCTGATTAATGAACAGATCTGGAACTCGTCCATGATCGTTCCCAATCTCCAGACATGGATGGAAACAAAGAGGAACAAAGTCATGGACAAGTGTGGTGTAAATACTGATCTCTTTCATACCGTGTCATGAAATTAAAAGACCAGAGCTGGGGCATAGATAAAGTCAAAACAGCCAGCATGCTTGGCTTTCTTAAAAGAAAAGGAAACACTTCCTGCCAAGCTCTGATAAAAAAAAAAAAAAAAAAAAAAAAATACATCCTACTCTGGTGGCATCACTGAGAGTCGAGGAAACACCTCTGGTAACCTGCAGTATGGAATAAAGAGAAATCCTTTTTTTTGTTTCAGTTTTCTTTGTTTGATTACCTTTTAAGTAGATTTTAAAAAAAAATCATTTAGATTGGCTGACTGGAGCCTTCTTGCATCCAACTTTTCAATCAGACCATCACACCACTCAGAAGTGCTCACAATTATTCACTGTAGGTGTGTTTTCTTATCGGCAAAGCATTTCCACCTGCATGACTGTCGTTCTCTTGATGTTTTTTTTATTTTTCCTTGTGTAAACTTTAGAGATTGACATGCCAGGAAAATCCCAGCAGATCAGCAGTTTCTGAAAAACTCAAACCAACTCATCTGTTACCAACATCCATGCCACAGTTATAGTCACAGAGATCAGACTGTTTCTTCACTCTGAGGTTTGAGATGAACTTTTTTTGGCATGAAAGTGTACTGCTGTTCCGAATGAAATGGACAGTGAGGATGTATTCTCAAGTTGACGGTGAGTGGAGAAGTGACCGATTGTGCTGAAGACTGATCAACTGAATTATGAATTGAATTATTTAAAAAAAAAAAATGCACAAAAGGTAAAATATTCATAACCTACAAAACCTATATATAAATGAATTTTTAAAAAAAATTCTGAACACTTTTATTAAATAAATAATGGAGAATCCAGTGGAGAAGCCTGGATATCAGACACTAATGCACAAGCCGAAATTTTTTGCAGACTATCTATTATAAATCCACTATATACTGTATTACAGAGCCATCATTCCTCCTTCATTCCACGATGGAGATAATCAGCTGTCGGAAGAACGTGTGATGGGGCAGTGATCCATATCGGTGCTGAGCAAAGCCACACTCTTCACGGCTCACAATATCGTACTTATTTCCAAGTATGAAGCAAATCTGAGATGTCCGGTTAGGAAAATTTTTCACAATCTGGTGCTTTGTGGTGGATTTATTCAGTAAAACCTCTCTAAAGAGATAAAGTGAGTGGAGCAGTGACGAGTATGGGCTTGCTCAGCACCGATACGGATCACTGCCCCATCACATGTTCGTCCGACAGCTGATTATCTCCATGGTGGAATGATGTGAGGTGGGTGTTGCTGTACGAGGAATGATGGCTCTGTAATACAGCGCATGGCTTGCATGCTCTTCTACACATAGGCACAACAGACCTATTAGTTCCTCAGGAGCTCTTGTTTAGAAAGGGCATTATTTACTGTCCAGTGTCAACCAAATGAGGATTGGGTTCCCATCTGAGTCTGGCTCACCATCTCAGGAAGTTTTTCCTCATCGCCTCAGGCTTATTAAACTTTATCATTTTTATTCTACGTCTCTATACTTCTGTAAAGCTGCTTTGAGACAATGTCCATTGTTAACAGCGCTATACAAATAAATTGAATTGAAAATAATCGCCTAGACGACAGGAACGAGATGAAAAGGAGGGCAATAACTGCAATGAGAAACCACAAAGGAACTGAATATTCACTGCGATCACAATCTCCTTATGCTACTTCCTTTTGTCTGTTCAGCATCCAAGGTCTAATTCACTGTCTTGTGAAACGTTACGCTTTTCTGTTGTGCCCCCTGAGCCCTGTTCACCATCGCTTAATACCTCCTTCCGTCCTCCAGCCAATATCATGCTGATTAAAACGCAGGCAGTTCCAGTATTACTAACACACACACACACACACTTTATACTTCATAGCAGGAGTGTTAAAGTGAAGAAGCTCTAAAGCAAACTGAACCCCACCCTACTCATCCCCACAGAAATTCTCAGGTAATTGTTTTCTCATTAACACAGCTGTGTGGAATCCTGAGCATCGACAATTAACACAATCCTGTGTCTTGTCATTAATTAATTAGCACTGTTCTGTATGTTTCTGTGCTTTTTAATTAACACAACTGCTACAGATGTACAGATATAGTTTCCGCCTGCTCGAGAATAAATAACTTTTAGAAGTGATCAAGCGTTTCTCATTTAGCTAAGTGCCAGACAGGATGTTTTGAGTATTTCAGTCACTTTACACAGAGTGGTGCGGAAAACAAAAACACCCAGTGAGCAGCAGTTCTGCAAGAGGCCACAGGAGAACTAGATATCCAGCTGAACCTGACAGGAAGGCTACTTTACAACCGTACTGAGCAGAAAAGCATCTAAGAACACGCACACACACACACCTGACAATTCAGACATGCCAACCCGACAATCCCTAGGATCCCTGATCTTACAGAATGACAGCTCCCACCGTGATCTCACAGTATTTTAGTGAACAAATGGGATTCTAGACCTTACGATGAAAACAAACAACAGCTCAGCTCAATACAGTCAAATTTCCATCTCCTGTCAGCCAAAGAACAGAAATCCGAGCCTACAGTCTGCACATGCTCACCGAAATTCATCAGTTCTGATTTCTGCACTAATGTTAACAGTGGGGCCAACAGTTTGAATCCATGGACTCTGACACCCTGCCATGTCATCAGTTCATGGTGGTGGTGGTGTAATGGCGTGGGGAAAGTTTTCCTGGCTCACAATATGCCCAATCGAGCATTGACACAAATCAGCTGTATCAAAGTACTGCTGCAGACCATATGCATCCATTTATGGCCAATATGGAAAAACAAGAAAACACAGACCATTAGAAATCTTTAATAAAACAGGGAACAGCAGAAAGCTGTAATGGTTTCCATGTGTAAGTGTGTGTCTCACATGTAGCCAGAGGTCTGTCATTAATACATTAGTGCACATGAATGCATAACATGAACAAGCCACGGCTCGTACGCAATAACGCAACGAGACGCAGGTTTGGACCTGATACACATAAAAGAATCCAAACCCTTCGTTAGATAAATTAGCTGAAAGAATGCAGTCTGACTCTGTTAATCATTTCAAAACCAACAAAGAAATCGACTTTTCTGAAATCCTCTGGCTACAACAACTATATTAGAAAAACACCCAGTGTGCAGTTTTAGCATTATTTTATCTATTTTCTTGTTTAATGTACGAGTTAGCCAAACTTAGCTGAAATGGTATGAGGGCAAACGCTGCTACTGTTATCAGGACACAGTGATGATAAATTCTGCATTGAGCCTGGACTGAAAGAGACAGAAAGACCTGGAGCGAGAGGAGAGAATCGAGGCCCAGACACTTGACAGAAACAGTGTAAAGTCTGTTAACACACATTAACATCTTGCAAAATATCAAGCAGGAAGAGAGACAGGATTCAGGTCAGTGGGGAGAGGTGCAGAGAGAGCTGTATGTGTTATGACTGTGTGTTAGAATGACGGACGGAGGACAGACTGGATTTCATGTATAAGCCCCTCCTCGTGTCTGGGACGTCTGCAGAGAGACGTCATTGTTTACTTTTTGAACACAGAGTGGATTCACACTTCTGCACCAAGAGGGAGTTGAACAGAGGGACTTCAGATTGTTTTTTTAGTAGTTTTTCTAGGCAAACTAGTATTCTGGGATTAGTCCATAATCTCCAACATTCATATGCACATGACTCCATCCATCCATCCATCCATCACAGGGTTACGATGAACCTGGAGTCTATCCCAGTGGATACCCATCACAAGACACACACACACTGTCATGTCTAAATCGTCAGTAATCAGCCTACAAACCCCAGAACCCTGAGCTTTCAGAATCACAGATCACACCATCCATGACCTCTCAGTATTTTAGTGAACAAATATGATTTCAGATCTTAGGATGAAAACAAACCTCAGCTCAGCTCAATATGGTCAAATTTCTCTTTTCACCTAAAATAATCAGCACAAAACCACAGGAGATAAGTAATAACACAGAAAGTGTTTCTTAATAAGAGTTGATTGAAAGGTTAAGATTAAGTTAAGACTTAATCTTATTCTAATACTAGCCTAACATCAAGTTAATGAGAACAAATCAGCCTAAAAATCTTCCCAGGAATGGGTTAAAAGATATTGAGCATGTCACAGCAAGATGGTCGTGTTAAATGATTAATGACAGGAGATTTTAGGAGAGAAAATATTCACTTTATCCAAACAGAAATAATCCAAACACAAAACATGTCTCACTGCTTGACTACATATAGGGTTTAAGCTTACGGGTAAACTGGATCTCATTTTTGCTGGTCCTGTAGGTTAATGTGTGCAGACTGAAGCCTCTCAGTGTGTTTACCTCGATATAATAATGCAATCTCACTGCAGAACTGAGGAGTGTTAGGCCTAATGCTTCGCCATAGTTTCCACCCCTAGAGCAATCTGAGAGCTTGTGAGTGAGCATGTGGGAAATCTCAGTGACAATGTGCTGGCTAACAGCTATTGTGAACTGATTAGGTACAAACTTACGAAGGGAAAAAGGATAAATAGGAAAAAGGAGCATTAAAGCCAGGAAGAATACACACAAGAATATGCCTCTGACTCATACTCACATGCCCCATCAACAGATGATCCTCACCCAACCCAACAGGAAAAGGTCTGATGCCCCACACACACACACCAATTATTAGTAATGTATTATCTAATTTCACTGTGTCCAGCTGTTAGACTGCTGGTGAAGGTATGGTCCAAGTGCCCGTCAGATACTCTGGCGAGGTGTGGCCTAAACAGAAACATCCTTAAAAATGGGATAAAAGATACGTTTCTGTCATTAGTATAGATACTTACTTATATAAGTTTGTCTTTACCATAATGTGAGTTTCTATACCATCCTCCTATAGATAGTGTTCAGATGAGTGCTGTAGCACAAGGCACGAGATTTTAATAAAACATTCCTGACACTGCCAGAAATCAGCTGCTGATAAGCACGTCATAATTGTTCTACGACCAGCAATCTTAACTTAAGACCTTGGTGCTTATCAATCCCAATGTTCGTCTCAGTGAAGGAGGTGGTCTCATTGAAGGAGGTGTGGCCTCTATTAGTCTCAGTAAAGAAGGTGTGGCCTCTGTTAGTCTCAGTGAAGGAGGTGTGGCCTCTGTCTCTCAGTCTCAGTAAAGGAGGCATCTCAATGAAGGAGGTGTGGCCTCTATTAGTCTCACTGAAGGATCTATGGCCTTTGTCAGTCTCAGTGAAGGAGGTTTGGTTACTGTTAGTCTCAGTGAAGGAGGTGTGGCCTCTGTCAATCTCTGTGAAGGCAGTGTGGCCTCTGTTAGCCTCAGTGAAGGAGGTGTGGCCTCTGTCTGTCAGACTCAGTGAAGGAGGCGTGGCCTCTGTTAGTCTCAATGAAGGAGGTGTAGCCTCTGTCAGTGTCAGTGAAAGAGACTTGGCCTCTCTCTGTCACAGTAAAGGAGGCGTGGCCTCTGTCTGACATGTGAAGATGCACAATATACCATGAGATGATGTACACACCCTTTCTTTGTCAAATGTTTGGAAATTTCATTTTCACAGTACCATGACATAAATAAAGACACAGTGGTATTTCTAATGCTAGGGTTAATAGCAGCATTATGAAGAGAAGGTTTTTAAACACAGTGTGCTGAAAAGAAATTATGGAATTACTGAATAATAAAAACAGAACACTGAAGATTTGAAAAAGTCTTGCATTCACAAAGGGTTTCAATAAGTAAAACAAGCCCAAGCAGCTAGGACAGCACGCACAAGCTCCCTCCCAATAAACACAGATCACCCACAAGCTACAATAAACAACTAGTGACCTGCAGAGATGGAAAAACAGAGTAGGAAAAACAGAGGACGCGAGGCTAATTGCATGCTAACTGTGCGAGCAGACGTTTGGGATCAAAGGAGTCTCCACATGCAGTGAGCAGTAATCAGAGCATATAGCTACGGCAGGCCAGACCACTGACCTCACTGCATCAGCATTACACACAGTGACACAGACAGAGAGCAAACAAGGAGTCAGAATATCGGCCAATGGGTCAACAATGTCAAAGGGTCACGGTATTATGTCACAATAGCTAGACATTTTGTTACCTGATATATGTATCTATATCGCTATTAGTAGTGGTATTGCACACACTCTGTCATCATTCAGCACTCAGACATCACTCGGCACTCAGACAGCACTTAGACATCACTCGCCACTCAGACATCACTCGGCACTCAGACATCACTCGGCACTCAGACAGGACTTAAACATCACTCGGCACTCAGACAGCACTTAGACATCACTCGGCACTCAGACAGCACTCGGCACTCAGACATCACTCGGCACTCAGACAGCACTTAGACATCACTCGGCACTCAGACATCACTCGGCACTCAGACATCACTCGGCACTCAGACATCACTCGGCACTCAGACATCACTCGGCACTCAGACATCATTCGGCACTCAGACATCATTCGGCACTCAGACATCACTCGGCACTCAGACATCACTTAGACATCACTCGGCACTCAGACGGCACTTAGACATCACTCGGCACTCAGACATCACTCAGACATCACTCAGACATCACTCAGACATCACTCAGACATCACTCAGACATCACTCAGTCGGCACTCAGACGGCACTCAGACGGCACTCAGACGGCACTCAGACGGCACTCAGACATCACTCGGCACTCAGACATCACTCAGACATCACTCGGCACTCAGACATCACTCAGACATCACTCGGCACTCAGACATCACTCAGACATCACTCGGCACTCAGACATCACTCGGCACTCAGACATCACTCGGCACTCAGACATCACTCAGACATCACTCGGCACTCAGACATCACTCGGCACTCAGACATCACTCGGCACTCAGACATCACTCAGACATCACTCGGCACTCAGACATCACTCGGCACTCAGACATCACTCGGCACTCAGACATCACTCGGCACTCAGACATCACTCAGACATCACTCGGCACTCAGACAGCACTCCGCACTCAGACATCACTCGGCACTCAGACATCACTCAGACATCACTCGGCACTCAGACAGCACTCAGCACTCAGACATCACTCAGCACTCAGACATCACTCAGACATCACTCAGACATCACTCAGCACTCAGACATCACTCAGACATCACTCAGACATCACTCGGCACTCAGACAGCACTCAGCACTCAGACATCACTCAGCACTCAGACATCACTCAGCACTCAGACATCACTCAGACATCACTCGGCACTCAGACAGCACTCGGCACTCAGACAGCACTCGGCACTCAGACATCACTCGGCACTCAGACATCACTCGGCACTCAGACATCACTCGGCACTCAGACATCACTCGGCACTCAGACATCACTCAGCACTCAGACATCACTCAGCACTCTTTATGGCACTTATAAATAACTTCGAGTATAGACATATTGGAAGTTGCTTCTGCGATTCTTTCTTTCATTCATTCTTTTCTTTTTTCCTTCGTTCTTACTTTCATTCATTCATTCATTCATATTTATTCTTTCTTTCTGTCACTTCTTTCTATCTTTTATATTAATTCTTTCCTTCCTTCTTTCTTCTTCCTGTCTCTTTCCTCTCCCTTCTTTCCTTTCCTTCATTCTTTCCTTTTCTTCCTTCTCTTCCTTTCTTTCTTTCACTTCTTTCTTTCTTTTATATTTATTCCTTCCTTCTTTCTTCTTCCCTTCTCTTTCCTCCCCCTTCTTTCCTTTTCTTCCTTCTTTTCCCTTCTTTCCTTACCTTCCTTCTCTTCCCTTCTTTCCTTTTCTTCCTTCTTCCTTTCTTTCTTTCCTTCTTCCTTTCTTTCCTGTCCTTCTTTCATACTTTGTGCTGTCTTAATTGAGGTCAAGTCTTTTGCTGTTGTCTTGGTCAGGTCACTCCTCAGTTACTTAATTACTTACTATTAATGAAATACTATAAGTATTTAAGTACTGTAAGTAAATCTGAATGTTGAAGGTAAACACATGAAGTTAACTCTGGATGAATTTTGTTTTTTGTTTGTTTGCGTATCAGTTTGACGTAATCAGAGTATTAATTATTCCCCACTGTATTACTCAGCCCTGGAGCTGTGTGTTCACACATACAGAGATTTTATCGCTGCAAGTCTCCACTCACTGTACTATGAAGTCATTATAAGACATTCCAACTACTAGTTGCCATGGTAATAACGCTTATCAGTGTCTGGGGCAACTATTATTCCAAATCAGTTATCTTACTAAAATGAAACGTTCTGGAGGGAGATTTGGTGTTTGTGTAGTTTCTCAACTTTGTCACGTCACTGAACACAAACACGTCTAGTCACCAACACTCGCTGTCACTCGTATCACCAGGTCTCATTGAAAAGGAATGATCTCTGGTAGCTTTAATGCTCTGAGATGCTGTAGGTGTGAGCGCCGCATAAGACTGTAGAGAATTCATAATAATGCAATAATCGTAAAAATCTGGACAGGGCAAGACGTGAATGAAACAGGGCTCTAGTTCCGGAGGGCTGGAAGTTTGGTGGTTGCTCTGCTGTAACACACCTACTGAACCTGGTAATTAAAGGGAATGTCTGAGCAGGAAAATCCCCAAGCTGCTCCGGACGGCACCTCCCCCAAGACTGGAGTTAGGAAACCCTGCTCTACGGTTTGGTCTGGTGATAAACCCCAACAATGTTCTGAGTCGAGGAGAACAGAACTCTGTATGTTCATGAGTCGAGTAATGTAATGGGAAATTCATACACATACACACACACACACACACACACACACAGAGATACATTCACATCTGTTGCTGAGTCGTGGTATTCAATAGAGAAAGCACTATTCCTGACTCACTCAGTGCTTCTGGTTGTAGCACCACCCACACGTCCACTCTCGCTCCTATTTGCGAGCTCACCTTCTGTTCTCATTAATCTCAGGGAAGAGATCAGAGCCTCTTCATTCCTCCACATCTCTCTCTAGTACACTTTCTAGTGTCCAGATCATCTTTATCAAAAAAAAAAAAAAAATGGCCAGAAGCCATGTGAAGGTGGTTTCACGTTTCAAGCTGGAAAATAGAGGTGCTTGAGCCCTGTTTCCATGATGTCATCAGCAAAACGGCTGGACTGTAAAAAGCCAAAATGAAGCGTACAGTCTGCGTTTAAAACAGACAAGCCGAGAGCACACCAGGACAATCAGCGCCTTGTGGGGTGAAGCAGCTAATGTTACGGTTAACTGGGTTAAACCCCGAATTACCAACCTTCACATCAGAGACTCCTCACTTTACTATTTATAGAAATGGAGCAAAGATCAGGAGGTGAAGAGTGGTGCTGCTGTGATATTCGGTGAAGATAGATCATCTTTGTTTTCTTTACAAACTAATCTGATGTTTGCATCATTATTAGTAGTAGTATTAGTAGTAGTACTGAATTCTTTTAGAATTCTATTAGAATTTTTTAAAGAATTTATTTAAGTTCAAAGAAATTTAAATTAGAAATGATTTAAAATAGAAATTATTTAAATTAAAATTTATTTATTAATTCAATTCAATTTGTATAGTGCTTTTGACAATGGACAATGGAATATATAAATTCAGGATATTATAAATATGAAAGTTATTTTATATTTATTTCATATTACCACATTTTATTTAATAATATTTATTATTATTATTATAAAATAAATATGAAATTTAAATATAAATAGAAAATTAGAAATATGAAAGGTAAATTTATCCCTTAATTTTTTTCAAGATTTTAAGTAGTCTACATTTGTAGACAAAACATTTCAGTTAAAAAAGGCAGTTTGTGAGTGAACAAATATACTGTAAGCGTACAGTGCATCATCAAAACACTTAAAATATTAAAGATAGGATATTTTTATATTAATTTACTCAGCCCGAGCCCACAGCTTGTCTTCCTGCTTTCTCACTTTTTCAAGCTTACAAAGTAAAACTATTCTATTAAAATAAAATAACAGAAATAATAGACATGAGTTCCTGTTTTTGCGGTGTGTGTTTGTGATTTCATTTGCGTTAGAGTTTCACTTTAATGTCAATTTAATTAATAATAATGTTTGATATTCAGCATGATAAGCATAGCACCTGGTTTTAAAAAAAAGCCTTTTTATGTACACAGGTATAACACAACCAGATGTCCACATCATGGTACATGACACACCCTAAATCCCCACTGTTAGATTATAGAAGATATGCAGAGATCATTCGGATGAAAAGTGTTCATTGTACTGAATGACTAAGTCATAGCAATTAAATCCCTTCTTCATTTACCACGTCGTCACCACACAGACCGAGCTGTGAATGGATGACTTGTGTACAGACAGATGGAGAGCTTTCACTCCTGAGCTGCAGCACAATGACCACGTAAATCTGACCGGCCTCCAAAAACCAGACGAGCTGTAAAGAAAAGAAAAGCGAGCCTGCTTTGGTTGACCACAGAAATGAACACTCCTCAGTGTGTGTGTGTGTGTGTGCATGTATGCTGAGTGGCCTATAGATTATGGGTAAATAAACGATGACGTCAAGGATGTCATTATTTCAGCATTGATGATCAAGCAGATATCCTACACAATAACAACACACAAGAGCTGAAAGAGAAACAGGACCTGAGTAAACAATAACCAGAGTTGACATAATGTGATTTTCATGCCACATAATGGACACGGATCTGAGATTTAGCATAAAGTAAAGTAGTTTTATTAATCTAGGAGACCAGTTTAGTGGCTCAGCCGGGTTTTATGCTCAGCCTGATGATTGTGAACTGTATTAGAGCTGGAATAAAAAGCATTTTAAGACGCTTTAGCAGCCTATATTGGTACAATGATGCTAAGAGTTTCTCTAAAACTTTCCTTTTACCAGCTTTATACCACATTGCTGTTGAATTATTCATTCTAATATAGATGATTTTCCTTCATCAGCAGCTTTGACAACTGGAAGGGAAAGCAGTAGTTTATATTAAAACCCTTATTGTTTCTATTTTAATATATGAATTAAGTAACCTTTATTTGTTACATATACATTACTGCACAGTGAAATTTTTTCTTCACATATCTTGGAGGATTGGGGTCAGAGTGCAGGGGTCAGCGATGATGCAGCACACCTAGAGCAGGAGGGGATTGGGGGCCTTGCTCAAGGGCTCAACAGAGGCAGCTTGGTGGTGCTGGGGCTTGAACCCTGAGCGTTCAATCAACAACCCAGAGCCTTAACCGCTTAAGCTACTATGCTGCTAGTAGACAAATTTATCAAGTTGAGTAAGTAACATAGAAGAAGAATAACATAATGGTACAGTCAAACATCCATCTTCTACACCACTTGGAGCCCATCCCAGGAGACTCGGGGCACAGGGTGAGAGGACATGTACTGTATACCCGTCTATCGCAGGGTACAACTGCACACACACACACACACACACACACACACACTACAGAAAATTTAGAAATGCCATTCAGCCCGTCTTTGGACTGGGGGAGGAAACCATACGACCTAGAGGAAACCCCTGAGGCATGGAACTCACTCTCTCTCTCACACACACACAGCCGAGGCAGGAATTGAACCCCCAACCCTGGAGGTATGAGGCCAACATGCTAACCACCAAGCCATCGTGTGATGCTACAGCAGGGAAAAAAAAAGAAAGAACAACCCAAAACTCTTCCACTATAAATAATATAGTAATAAGTAAATAAATTTAATCAAAACAAAACAAAAAAAAAGCTGAGGTTAAATCGGGGTTACAGATGGCAGTATTACAGTATTAGACAAATGATCGTCATCTAACGGTCCATTCTTCAGTTTCCTCTAATCGAGTATTAAACAGTGACACTGTGTCTTGAAGCCACAGTTGCTGATCTGGAGGATTTTCCAAGAAGCAACAACTGACATCTGGCTCTTAAAGATGTCTGAAGATTGCTTTGTGTACCGAACGTCACCCCAGAAATTGTTATATCAGGACAGATATCAATTATAACGAATAAGAATTTCAAACACAGTCACAAACTAATCACTCAGGAATCTGTGCACATGTGGCTCGGTCACACACATCTGTCCCACGTGTCACTAACAGTGGGGTAGAATTTGGCAGGATGGGCTTTAGATATAAACACTGCTCCTAATTTACAAGTGTGAGATTTCTCTAGAGAAAGAAGCTGATTATATGAAAGATTACTGATACACAAAAAATGACGTGTTTATGTGTTTATTTAGGATTTTGTAACTGAGGAAAAGCTGTTTGTCTTATTAACTTTATTAAAAAGAGACTGAAAATGATTAAGAGGGAAGAAAGAATTGGTTATAGACGATAAAATCAATAAAAATAAGAACATTAAACTATACAAAGGGAATAAAAGCTTAGAGCTTTGTTAGTTAGCAGACGTCTGATGTATAAGGGGAAAAAAGCTCTTCAGGATGTTGTGTTATTAGGAAGGGGTGTTTACAGTAACTTGGCTTCATATTTATCACCGAGTGTGTGTTACTGCTTACGCAGCAGTCTGTGAGAGTAACACAGTTTTCTGCTGTTTTTCACAGTGTTACTCTTCTCTAGGCTAGAATAATGTAACAATGTAACAATCCAGTACACCTTCATGATGTTAGAAGGACACCACATCAGTTGACTTGTTTAAACTGGTGTAGCTCTGTGACAGGCCTGACCATGTGCACACCAGTGATAACAGCAACAACCCATCGGTTACACACACACACACACACACACACACACACACACACACCCCAGCTGTGAAGATATTGCACAACTGGCCCTGTTCCACATCTTAGTCCAGACATCATGGTGAAGCAATTTTCCATAAAACAGCTGCTTACAAACAACATTCAGCTGAATACAACTGTCTAATCACACAGAGCATCAACACCACTGCACACTCTCTGTCTGATCTCGTAGCGCTTAAACATGACTGCGCTCGGTCTGATCTTACAGCGCTTCAACACCACTGCAATCTCTGTGTCTGATCTCGTAGCGCTTAAACATGACTGCGCTCGGTCTGATCTTACAGCGCTTCAACACCACTGCAATCTCTGTGTCTGATCTCGTAGCGCTTAAACATGACTGCGCTCGGTCTGATCTTACAGCGCTTCAACACCACTGCAATCTCTGTGTCTGATCTCGTAGCGCTTAAACATGACTGCGCTCGGTCTGATCTTACAGCGCTTCAACACCACTGCAATCTCTGTGTCTGATCTCGTAGCGCTTAAACACGACTGCGCTCGGTCTGATCTTACAGCGCTTCAACACCACTGCAATCTCTGTGTCTGATCTCGTAGCGCTTAAACACGACTGCGCTCGGTCTGATCTTACAGCGCTTCAACACCACTGCAATCTCTGTGTCTGATCTCGTAGCGCTTAAACACGACTGCGCTCGGTCTGATCTTACAGTGCTTCAACACCACTGCAATCTCTGTGTCTGATCTCACAGCTCTTCAACGACTGCGCTTGGTCTGATGTCACAGCTCTTCAACATGACTGTGCTCTCTCAGTCTGATCTCACAGTGCTTCAACACCACTGTACTCTCTGTGTCTGATCTCACAGCTCTTCAATGACTGTGCTCGGTCTGATCTCACAGCTCTTCAACATGACTGCTCTCTCAGTCTGATCTCACAGCGTTTCAACAAGACTGCACTCGGTCTGATCTCACAGCTCTTCAACATGACTGTGCTCTCTCAGTCTGATCTCACAGCGCTTCAACACCACTGCACTCTCTCTATCTGATCTCACAGCGCTTCAAGAAGACTGCACTCGGTCTGATCTCACAGCTCTTCAACATGACTGTGCTCTCTCAGTCTGATCTCACAGCGCTTCAACACCACTGCACTCTCTCTATCTGATCTCACAGCGCTTCAAGAAGACTGCACTCGGTCTGATCTCACAGCTCTTCAACATGACTGTGCTCTCTCAGTCTGATCTCACAGTGCTTGAACACAACTGCGCTTGGTCTGATCTCACAGCGCTTCAACACCACTGCACTCTCTCTGTCAGATCTCACAGCTCTTCAAAGACTGCGCTCGGTCTGATCTCACAGCTCTTCAACATGACTGTGCTCTCTCAGTCTGATCTCACAGCGCTTGAACTCGACTGCGCTCGGTCTGATCTCACAGCGCTTCAACACGACTGCACTCGGTCTGATCTCACAGCACTTCAACACGACTGCACTCGGTCTGATCTCACAGCACTTCAACACGACTGCACTCGGTCTGATCACATAGCACTTCAACACGACTGCACTCGGTCTGATCTCACAGCACTTCAACACGACTGCACTCGGTCTGATCTCACAGCACTTCAACACGACTGCACTCGGTCTGATCACATAGCACTTCAACACGACTGCACTCGGTCTGATCTCACAGCACTTCAACACGACTGCACTCGGTCTGATCTCACAGCACTTCAACACGACTGCACTCGGTCTGATCTCACAGCACTTCAACACGACTGTCATCAGAGGGAGTTTTCCCTCACCACCATGACCTCTCACTTGCTCATCAGGAATAAACTAATAAATGTATATATTTCTATAAATCTGCTTAGTGACAATATCCAATATCTATAGTGTGAGGAAGGAGTGCTGGGTTTGGTCTGCACTCAGTCACACTGCTGACGCTTCATCATTAAACAGAGCGACTGTGGCTTTAATCCATACGGCAAACAAACCGGTGAAGAATTAAAAGTTTGCTATGAATGAAAAGATGTGATTTATACAGACCTGTTAATAAAACAGTGAGAACATCAGCGATTTTTTTCCACAGTGTAGCGCCGGGCCTCTGATGATTAATAAGCACTGAGAAGGCTGCTTGTGGTTATTGTTTATCGGGTTTTGTGGTTTGTTTTATTTGCAGTTTATATAAACAATTGTGGGTCTTTTGTTAGTTTTTTTTTTGCATCTGTCTTTTGTTTTATTGGTTGTGATAATTGCTTGCGGGTTATTGCTTGTGGCACAGCTCCAGAAGTTCCTCTAGACTTGTGAGATGTGTGTCTGCTGGTCGGGGATGAAGTTCTGATCACTTTGGTGTTGTGAGTCTATATGTCTGTACGGTGTGTTGTGAGTCTATATGTCTGTACTGCAGTGTGTTGTGAGTCTATATGTCTGTACTGCAGTGTGTTGTGAGTCTATATGTCTGTACGGTGTGTTGTGAGTCTATATGTCTGTACTGCAGTGTGTTGTGAGTCTATATGTCTGTACTGCAGTGTGTTGTGAGTCTATATGTCTGTACTGCAGTGTGTTGTGAGTCTATATGTCTGTACTGCAGTGTGTTGTGAGTCTATATGTCTGTACTGCAGTGTGTTGTGAGTCTATATGTCTGTACGGTGTGTTGTGAGTCTATATGTCTGTACGGTGTGTTGTGAGTCTATATGTCTGTACTGCAGTGTGTTGTGAGTCTATATGTCTGTACGGTGTGTTGTGAGTCTATATGTCTGCAGTGTGTTGTGAGTCTATATGTCTGCAGTGTGTTGTGAGTCTATATGTCTGTACGGTGTGTTGTGAGTCTATATGTCTGTACGGTGTGTTGTGAGTCTATATGTCTGCAGTGTGTTGTGAGTCTATATGTCTGCAGTGTGTTGTGAGTCTATATGTCTGCAGTGTGTTGTGAGTCTATATGTCTGCAGTGTGTTGTGAGTCTATATGTCTGCAGTGTGTTGTGAGTCTATATGTCTGCAGTGTGTTGTGAGTCTATATGTCTGCAGTGTGTTGTGAGTCTATATGTCTGTACGGTGTGTTGTGAGTCTATATGTCTATACGGTGTGTTGTGAGTCTATATGTCTATACGGTGTGTTGTGAGTCTATATGTCTGTACTGCAGTGTGTTGTGAGTCTATATGTCTGCAGTGTGTTGTGAGTCTATATGTCTGCAGTGTGTTGTGAGTCTATATGTCTGTACGGTGTGTTGTGAGTCTATATATCTGCAGTGTGTTGTGAGTCTATATGTCTGTACGGTGTGTTGTGAGTCTATATGTCTGTACGGTGTGTTGTGAGTCTATATGTCTGTACGGTGTGTTGTGAGTCTATATGTCTGTACGGTGTGTTGTGAGTCTATATGTCTATACGGTGTGTTGTGAGTCTATATGTCTGTACTGCAGTGTGTTGTGAGTCTATATGTCTGCAGTGTGTTGTGAGTCTATATGTCTGCAGTGTGTTGTGAGTCTATATGTCTGTACTGCAGTGTGTTGTGAGTCTATATGTCTGTACGGTGTGTTGTGAGTCTATATGTCTGTACTGCAGTGTGTTGTGAGTCTATATGTCTGTACGGTGTGTTGTGAGTCTATATGTCTGCAGTGTGTTGTGAGTCTATATGTCTGCAGTGTGTTGTGAGTCTATATGTCTGCAGTGTGTTGTGAGTCTATATGTCTGCAGTGTGTTGTGAGTCTATATGTCTGCAGTGTGTTGTGAGTCTATATGTCTGCAGTGTGTTGTGAGTCTATATGTCTGCAGTGTGTTGTGAGTCTATATGTCTGCAGTGTGTTGTGAGTCTATATGTCTGCAGTGTGTTGTGAGTCTATATGTCTGCAGTGTGTTGTGAGTCTATATGTCTGCAGTGTGTTGTGAGTCTATATGTCTGTACTGCAGTGTGTTGTGAGTCTATATGTCTGTACGGTGTGTTGTGAGTCTATATGTCTGCAGTGTGTTGTGAGTCTATATGTCTGCAGTGTGTTGTGAGTCTATATGTCTGTACGGTGTGTTGTGAGTCTATATGTCTGTACGGTGTGTTGTGAGTCTATATGTCTGCAGTGTGTTGTGAGTCTATATGTCTGCAGTGTGTTGTGAGTCTATATGTCTGCAGTGTGTTGTGAGTCTATATGTCTGCAGTGTGTTGTGAGTCTATATGTCTGCAGTGTGTTGTGAGTCTATATGTCTGCAGTGTGTTGTGAGTCTATATGTCTGCAGTGTGTTGTGAGTCTATATGTCTGTACGGTGTGTTGTGAGTCTATATGTCTGCAGTGTGTTGTGAGTCTATATGTCTGTACGGTGTGTTGTGAGTCTATATGTCTGCAGTGTGTTGTGAGTCTAAATGTCTGTACGGTGTGTTGTGAGTCTATATGTCTGCAGTGTGTTGTGAGTCTATATGTCTGCAGTGTGTTGTGAGTCTATATGTCTGTACGGTGTGTTGTGAGTCTATATGTCTGCAGTGTGTTGTGAGTCTATATGTCTGCAGTGTGTTGTGAGTCTATATGTCTGTACGGTGTGTTGTGAGTCTATATGTCTGCAGTGTGTTGTGAGTCTATATGTCTGCAGTGTGTTGTGAGTCTATATGTCTGCAGTGTGTTGTGAGTCTATATGTCTGTACGGTGTGTTGTGAGTCTATATGTCTGCAGTGTGTTGTGAGTCTATATGTCTGCAGTGTGTTGTGAGTCTATATGTCTGCAGTGTGTTGTGAGTCTATATGTCTGCAGTGTGTTGTGAGTCTATATGTCTGCAGTGTGTTGTGAGTCTATATGTCTGCAGTGTGTTGTGAGTCTATATGTCTGCAGTGTGTTGTGAGTCTATATGTCTGCAGTGTGTTGTGAGTCTATATGTCTGCAGTGTGTTGTGAGTCTATATGTCTGCAGTGTGTTGTGAGTCTATATGTCTGCAGTGTGTTGTGAGTCTATATGTCTGCAGTGTGTTGTGAGTCTATATGTCTGTACGGTGTGTTGTGAGTCTATATGTCTGCAGTGTGTTGTGAGTCTATATGTCTGCAGTGTGTTGTGAGTCTATATGTCTGCAGTGTGTTGTGAGTCTATATGTCTGCAGTGTGTTGTGAGTCTATATGTCTGCAGTGTGTTGTGAGTCTATATGTCTGTACGGTGTGTTGTGAGTCTATATGTCTGCAGTGTGTTGTGAGTCTATATGTCTGTACGGTGTGTTGTGAGTCTATATGTCTGCAGTGTGTTGTGAGTCTAAATGTCTGTACGGTGTGTTGTGAGTCTATATGTCTGCAGTGTGTTGTGAGTCTATATGTCTGCAGTGTGTTGTGAGTCTATATGTCTGTACGGTGTGTTGTGAGTCTATATGTCTGCAGTGTGTTGTGAGTCTATATGTCTGCAGTGTGTTGTGAGTCTATATGTCTGTACTGCAGTGTGTTGTGAGTCTATATGTCTGCAGTGTGTTGTGAGTCTATATGTCTGTACGGTGTGTTGTGAGTCTATATGTCTGCAGTGTGTTGTGAGTCTATATGTCTGCAGTGTGTTGTGAGTCTATATGTCTGTACTGCAGTGTGTTGTGAGTCTATATGTCTGCAGTGTGTTGTGAGTCTATATGTCTGTACGGTGTGTTGTGAGTCTATATGTCTGTACTGCGTGTTGTGAGTCTATATGTCTGCAGTGTGTTGTGAGTCTATATGTCTGCAGTGTGTTGTGAGTCTATATGTCTGCAGTGTGTTGTGAGTCTATATGTCTGCAGTGTGTTGTGAGTCTATATGTCTGCAGTGTGTTGTGAGTCTATATGTCTGCAGTGTGTTGTGAGTCTATATGTCTGCAGTGTGTTGTGAGTCTATATGTCTGCAGTGTGTTGTGAGTCTATATGTCTGCAGTGTGTTGTGAGTCTATATGTCTGCAGTGTGTTGTGAGTCTATATGTCTGCAGTGTGTTGTGAGTCTATATGTCTGCAGTGTGTTGTGAGTCTATATGTCTGCAGTGTGTTGTGAGTCTATATGTCTGCAGTGTGTTGTGAGTCTATATGTCTGCAGTGTGTTGTGAGTCTATATGTCTGCAGTGTGTTGTGAGTCTATATGTCTGCAGTGTGTTGTGAGTCTATATGTCTGCAGTGTGTTGTGAGTCTATATGTCTGCAGTGTGTTGTGAGTCTATATGTCTGCAGTGTGTTGTGAGTCTATATGTCTGTGCGGTGTGTTGTGAGTCTATATGTCTGTACGGTGTGTTGTGAGTCTATATGTCTGCAGTGTGTTGTGAGTCTATATGTCTGCAGTGTGTTGTGAGTCTATATATCTGCAGTGTGTTGTGAGTCTATATGTCTGCAGTGTGTTGTGAGTCTATATGTCTGCAGTGTGTTGTGAGTCTATATGTCTGCAGTGTGTTGTGAGTCTATATGTCTGTACGGTGTGTTGTGAGTCTATATGTCTGCAGTGTGTTGTGAGTCTATATGTCTGCAGTGTGTTGTGAGTCTATATGTCTGTACGGTGTGTTGTGAGTCTATATGTCTGCAGTGTGTTGTGAGTCTATATGTCTGCAGTGTGTTGTGAGTCTATATATCTGCAGTGTGTTGTGAGTCTATATGTCTGCAGTGTGTTGTGAGTCTATATGTCTGCAGTGTGTTGTGAGTCTATATGTCTGCAGTGTGTTGTGAGTCTATATGTCTGTACGGTGTGTTGTGAGTCTATATGTCTGTACGGTGTGTTGTGAGTCTATATGTCTGCAGTGTGTTGTGAGTCTATATGTCTGCAGTGTGTTGTGAGTCTATATGTCTGCAGTGTGTTGTGAGTCTATATGTCTGTACAGCAGTGAGCAGTGTTGTGAGTCTATATGTCTGTACGGTGCGTTGTGAGTCTATATGTCTGTACTGCAGTGTGTTGTGAGTCTATATGTCTGTGCGGTGTGTTGTGAGTCTATATGTCTGTACGGTGTGTTGTGAGTCTATATGTCTGCAGTGTGTTGTGAGTCTATATGTCTGCAGTGTGTTGTGAGTCTATATATCTGCAGTGTGTTGTGAGTCTATATGTCTGCAGTGTGTTGTGAGTCTATATGTCTGCAGTGTGTTGTGAGTCTATATGTCTGCAGTGTGTTGTGAGTCTATATGTCTGTACGGTGTGTTGTGAGTCTATATGTCTGTACGGTGTGTTGTGAGTCTATATGTCTGCAGTGTGTTGTGAGTCTATATGTCTGCAGTGTGTTGTGAGTCTATATGTCTGTACAGCAGTGAGCAGTGTTGTGAGTCTATATGTCTGTACGGTGCGTTGTGAGTCTATATGTCTGTACTGCAGTGTGTTGTGAGTCTATATGTCTGTACGGTGCGTTGTGAGTCTATATGTCTGTACTGCAGTGTGTTGTGAGTCTATATGTCTGTACGGTGCGTTGTGAGTCTATATGTCTGTACGGTGCGTTGTGAGTCTATATGTCTGTACGGTGCGTTGTGAGTCTATATGTCTGTACGGTGCGTTGTGAGTCTATATGTCTGTACGGTGCGTTGTGAGTCTATATGTCTGTACGGTGCGTTGTGAGTCTATATGTCTGTACGGTGCGTTGTGAGTCTATATGTCTGTACGGTGCGTTGTGAGTCTATATGTCTGTACGGTGCGTTGTGAGTCTATATGTCTGTACGGTGCGTTGTGAGTCTATATGTCTGTACGGTGCGTTGTGAGTCTATATGTCTGTACGGTGCGTTGTGAGTCTATATGTCTGTACGGTGCGTTGTGAGTCTATATGTCTGTACGGTGCGTTGTGAGTCTATATGTCTGTACGGTGTGTTGTGAGTCTCACTGGTGCCTGGCGGTCATGCAGACTGCGTGGGCAGTGCCAGCGCCATGCATCAGTGCGACTGTGATCAGCTGTGCCATTGAAATTTGATCGGCTTGTTTGTTAACCAGTCTGTTTGTTTGATCGCCGTTTTGTGTTTCTTTTGTTTTCCACAAAAGGCCTTGGATTTGAGAAAGACACAATACAAATTAAACATTTTATTATTACTAGGATTTGGAGCAGTAATAGTAATTAATTATTTACTTTTTGATATTATTATTATTAACTAACTTTAGTAATAATAATAATAATAATAATAATAATAATAATAAAACTGTAATGATATTTCATGAAAGATTCCAGTAACCTGTTTGGTTTAAATTTGGGGTCATTCTGTCGTCATGATGAAGTTTTATCATTAAAAATGTGTTAAACAATATTAATTCAAAATGTCATAAAAGGGCAGCACAAGTTAGATGGATGGGTGGCTGGATGGACAGATTGGTAAATTTTTGAATAAATGTATGTATATATGGATGGATGGATGGATGGATAAATAAGTGGGTGGGTGTATGGATGGATGGATGAATAGGTGGGTGGGTGTATGGATGGATGGATGGATGGATAAATGAGTGGGTGGGTGTATGGATGGATGGATGAATAGGTGGGTGGGTGTATGGATGGATGGGTGGCTAGATGGACAGATTGGTAAATTTTTGAATAAATGTATGTATATATGGATGGATGGATGGATGGATGGATAAATAAGTGGGTGGGTGTATGGATGGATGGATGAATAGGTGGGTGGGTGTATGGATGGATGGATGGATGGATGGATAAATGAGTGGGTGGGTGTATGGATGGATGGCTAGATGGACAGATTGGTAAATTTTTGAATAAATGTATGTATATATGGATGGATGGATGGATGGATGGATGGATAAATAAGTGGGTGGGTGTATGGATGGATGGATGGATGGAAGAATAGGTGGGTGGGTGTATGGATGGATGGATAGATTCATGGATGGAGGGATGAATGGATGAATAAATGGGTGGGGGGGTGGGTGTATGGAAGGATGGATGGAAGAATGAATGGATAAATAAATGGGTGGGTGGGTGTATGGATGGATGGAGGGAGGAATGGATGGATGGATAAATGGGAGTGTGTGTATGGATGGATAGAGAGATGGATGGATGGAAGAATAAATAGGTGGGTGTATGGATGGATGGATGGATGGTGTACAGTTTTGGACAGCTTGCTCCATAGTAAAATATTTGAATGTGGAATGAGAGTCACAAGCTCCTAAGATCACACTGTTCATTCTTTCATGAAATCACAACATTGCTGCAGGGAACTGAAGCTCGTTAGGCCAGGTGAGGAAGAAAAGTTGGCCTGGGGATTGTGGATTTGTGTGTGTGTGTGTGTGTGTGTGTGTATGTGTGTGTGTACGCGTTATGCTAGGAGGAATGCTACATTGCCAGTTTACACAGTTAGAGATTACAGTGAAGTTTCACAGCTGCAGTTAGTTTAGGAATTTATAATAATATCTGTGAAACCATATTGCTCAATTTTATGCAAAACCTTAAAGCCGAGCACAAAAACATTTGCTCTAACTGCTCAAGCTAACCCTCAGTGTGGACAGAGAAAAGTCTACACAAGCAGAACATCAAATGAGTTGTGTGTTTTAATAATAATAATAATAATAAGAAGAAGAAGAAGAAGAAGAAGAAGCAGAAGAAGAAACTGCAATTATAAAAGATTCCAGTAACTTGTTTGGTTTAAATCTGGAGTCATTCTATAGCCATGTTGAAGTTTGGTCAATAAAAACAAACATTTTAATCCAAAATATCATAAAAAATATTTATATCGAAAAAATATTTTCCATATATTTGTGTGTTAATGATTGAATGACAGCTATTCGGCATTTCAGTGGTATGTTCTTGGCCCTTTTACAAAACCTAAAAAACTGACTGTGTCAGGTCGACTAACACATCCTGTCTCTCAGGTTTTACTCATATTATAGCTCTCTGCACTGAGCTTAATTTAATCCCGGGTTATTGTCGCTCTAAACCCTGCCTTTTACGCCAGGTAGAGGAACGCTTCACACCGGTCCTTTAGAATGTAACACACACTGCTGTGTCAGATGTGTACAGTGTGGAATGATGTGGTGTTTTGTACCTGTCTGACTGCATTATTATTAATATTTGTTCCACATATATTATTATTATATTATTATATTTGTTCCACATGGTATTGTGTGCGGTTGTGTTTGTGAGTCTGAAGTGGAGCTATCACTATGTGCTTACTATTCTCCAGCTTCAACCTGTGATATACAATACTTCAGAGCAGAGCTGCAGAGTGATGAAAAAATAAGATAACAGGTCAATCTCAGGGCTGTTAGTTAATGAGATGGTGACAACAGCAAGCAGCATCCTGTTTATGTTATCAAAGAAAAATCCTATATACGAGTAAGGTGAAATGAGTTGAAAACCATGTGCGTGCACACACACACACACACACACACACACAGCTACACTGCGGTATTATTCAACAAACCTCTTGTGTGTGTATATGTGGATGTGCAACAGGTGCAGCTTTTCACCACGTCATTCACACACACACACACACACACACACAGAGCGAAGACTCTCCAGCAGCAGACTGCTCTCAGTGTGGGCAGATTAATTGCCCTTTAATGCCCCCGGGCCAGAGGACGTATCACGTTCCAATGCCACCAAGGAGCCAGAGCGGAGAGAGAGAGAACTGAACACCCAACACCGCCTCCCCTCTGACGCCAACAAATAAATGATCCATATATAATAAGACTCCTGGCGTCAAACGACCTGGATGCATCCAATGATCGACATGTAGACGAGCATGTAGGCCAAATCCAGCAGAGGTCTAAGTGATAAACAGATAAACAGACGGGTCAAATCTCCGTCTCTCTCTGCACCGCATGCAGAACACGCAAGTGGGCAAGACAATATCGAACCTTTAAATCATGACATCAACTATCATCATCAACACAGCTCACCAAATGACCAGAAGAGTAGGTTTTATCACAAGAAAAACTAATCACTGAGATCCGCTGGTGAGTGGAACAAGTACAGAAACAGCTTGTGCTGCTATGATAACAACAAAGCTAGGCTGTATCTCAATTAGCTCCATAGTTCAATAGTCAGGGAAGTGATCAGAAGTGGTCAGAACATGAGTACATCATCAAGTTGCTATAAACAGAGTCAGCACCCTACACTGACTCACTATCTAGGGCACTAGACAGCTGATTGAGACGCACCCCTAGAAAAGTCTTGCTTGGAACTAACGTCAATCAAGTGCACTATTTAATTAGTGCTCAAATCATTAGCTTTTAGATGCAAATAGTTGCTAGTGTTTATCAGAATCAAAAGTAACATTCTGGACAGAGTGGTGAACAAAACTGCTTTTCCTTTAGACCCTCAGGAGCCATGCAGCAAGAGGCCCGAGTGACCTTAGAAAACAGCTACGCTTATACTGCCTATCAAATGAGATAATGTGTATCTCAGAAGTGCTCAAATAGGCTGCCTAGCTAGGGATCCTCATCCTGAATGCTCGCTGGCTACAGCAATAATCAACTGAAGTGACCGTGATCACAAGTCAGTGTGTGGATATGTATAATTGATCACCTCACTGCTCTGAAAGCCGAGAGAGCAAAACGTTACTGATATCACAACACTGCAGTAAAGCCAGTAAACATCACGCTGTGACACCGCCAGCTTTCCATAACAGCAACCACCGGGAACGTCTATTAATCACTGCAGTCCTCACACATGACTGTTAGCAGCTTATTAATCACTAGGTTGCTCATTTCCCCGAAGCAGGCTGGATTATGCATGTGGTGTGCGACATGGGCGGGGTCAACGACCTGTCAATCACCACAATTGATTTGACTGACAAATTAAAATAGAGTCCGTAAGCATCAAATAGCTCCTGCAGAAGATACTGGAAAAGCAAAATAATGTTAAGAATGTATTTTTCTAAAGAGCTGTATGCAGTATAACTGCATTCATCAAATCAACAGTCGCTGATCATCCAGGCCACGACACACAGTATTAAGGATCAAGTGTGTAAAAGTTTCTGGAACTGGCTAATGTGTGTTACTGTGAGTTTAGTTGTTACTGTGTCTTATGGACTGTACTGTATTTTGTACGTGTGTTAGCTGATTCAGGACAACAACAACAAAAAATGCAATTTTTATGATCCCTCTTATTAAGCAAGATGTCCAAAAACCCTCGGCTTTACACTCCTGCGTCACACACGCAGTTAGCATACAAAACACACCACTGGACCAATCTGAAGAGCTTAGCGCACAGATCACCTTCAAAACATAAAGCTCACTTCTTCATGACAGTGAAAAAAAATAACACTGCAGTTAACGGATTAGGAGTAAACGCAGTGTTTACATTAAACACCGTCGAATGAGGAGGTAAATGCTTCCAAAAAGTCAGTCTCGTTCAGCTGCTACACAAGATCAGCGATTACCCATAATCCTCTTCACCACTGTGAGCTCCAGAAACAGACAGGAATCTGATTTCTAATTCTTGAGTTCAACCCTTAGTAAGAATGTACAATAAACAATGAGGAGTGTGTGTGTGTGTGTACAGTACATCACCTCTCATTAGATCAGGAAACATGCGACGTTATTAATAGCATTAATTAATTAATTAATTAAATAACTAATAATTTCCATGATTTCCTCTTAGTTTTCATTTTTTTGTCTTGACTAACTCTCACCTGGTGTCTTTTTTTTTTCCCTTTTTTGCATTACTGGCCTCTCTATCCTTTCGTCATTCCCCCTCCTCTGTCATCTGCTCTGCACTGTTTATTACAAGCAAACAAACAGATATTTGACATATTTTTACATGCCGGGTTTTTTCCTGCATCCTAGCTGCATGCTGGTCTGTGTATTCTGATAACTTCAGCTCAGTTCTGCTTACACTCGTACCGGGTGAGTGATTAGTGCTAAAAGTTGAAATCTATAACAAGGTGAACGGTGATGAGCACAGATGTCATTTATCCGCTTATCAGGAGACTTATGTCATGCTTTTGCTCGTGATTTGACCAGCTGTTTATTTTCTCACCTGGCTCAAAAACCCACTTTTAGCATCAAAACTAATGCAAATATTTGACTAATGATATAACTTTGCTGAGCTTCAGGGTTGCCAGATCTGGATGATTTATGTTTTAGTGCAGGCTAGTTTCATCAGCCAGGGTTTCGGATTGACAGCAGACGGTCTGGATTCCTAGCAGCTTTTACTGGTCAAGAACCGCCCAAGAAGGGCGTCAAAGTGACATATAAAGCAGCCAATCACAGTTTGTTTTGTTCAGCGTCATGTATAAGGGCTTGAAAATGAAAAGTCCCTTTAAAAACAGACCAGCGTGCAACCATAGATTGTTCATGGAAATGACTGAGTTCGTGAACTTCACTTCATGTGGTGAATCCAGTGTTCAGCTGATCCTTATACTCGCTCACTGTCACAGCTGTAAACACAACGACTTCCTTCTTCCATGAGGGAAGTAGAACATAGCGGCTTTGTTTCCAGGAGACACATTAAAAATAACGATGGAGACGTCTCCCGGAAATCCTGAAGGATCCAACCAATCAGGTAACGAGTTTGAATCTCCTGAACTGTTTCCAAATGTGCCTGACATATGAATCAGATGTTCAGCCAACGGTTCGAGTGTAGGCGTATCTGCTGCAATATAGCAAAGAATACTAGAACAGAAAATCCCACAATGTTACCAGTCAGCATCCTAACATACGTATAAGTCATCCATGTAGCTCCTGTCATCATTTCCTTACACTATGAGCTGCTAGTTCAGATTTCTACCACAGGCTTGCTATGTTCCTCAATAGAGAAATGAACATATGTCACTCAGGTTGAAATATTTCTGTGTAACCGAATCCATGTACACATCGCAGTGAAGAGAGAGACATCGTGCGGCTGCATGCGCTAAATCTTTTGGTTTAGTTCACCACACAACACTGACGCTCCCTAAAAAGTGTTTGAAACCGCCTGAGCCGACTAACCTTTAGCTCACAAACCCTTAGCCTGATAAACATGACGAAACCCATGTTAAAAATGTGTCCTGATGAAGACACGGTGTCTGTCTCAGACAATGAACTCAGAAGATCGGAACAAAGTGATCCCGATAAAATTTCTTCGATGCTTCATCTTGAAGTGAAGACTATCGACATGTACTAAACGGTTTATTAAACATCTGCACTGAGTGTCTGTGACAGCTCTGGGATACCATCGAGGGCTTTTTTTTTTCCACAGTAACATCTGAACCAGACATGAACTCCTCAGCTTAATCCAGAAACATGACTCTATTCATGATTTTAGTTTAATTCGAGTGTTGAAAGATTAAAGAGTGTTCGGTGTGATGCTTGTGCTGCGTTCTACAGTATACAACGATCAGGCATAACATTATATCCCACCCACTAACAGGTGCCATGATGAGGAGATCATCAGTGTTATTCATGGCACCTGTTAGTGGGTGGGATATATTAGGCAGCAAGTGAACATTTTGTCCTCAAAGTTGATGTGTTAGAAGCAGGAAAAATGGACAAGCATAAGGATTTGAGCGAGTTTGACAAGGACCAAATTGTGATGGCTAGACGCCTGGATCAGAGCATCTCCAAAACTGCAGCTCTTGTGGGGTGTTCCCGGTCCGCAGTGGTCAGTATCTATCAAAAGTGGTCCAAGGAAGGAACAGTGGTGAACCGGTGACAGGGTCATGGACTGCCAAGGCTCACTGATGCACGTGGGGAGTGAAGGCTGGCCCGTGTGATCCGATCCAACAGACGAGCTACTGTTGCTGAAATTGCTGAAGAAGTTAATGCTGGTTCTGATAGAAAGATGTCAGAATACACAGTGCATGACGGGCAGGGCTGGTTTTGCAACAAAAGGGAGACCAACACAATATTAGGCAGGTGGTCATAATGTTATGCCTGCTCAGTGTATTTTCATGCTTTTGGGAAACTCACTACAGAAACAAAAAATTACGTTGAAATAACACATTAAACAAATGACGTTGACGGGACACGTAAATACCGAGACAAAACACCCGGCAGGATTAAAGATTTCTACAGAACCTGTGAATGCAGTGTGTTGTTGATGGACAGGTCACACCAGTTTGACTCTCTCGGCTACTTATGGCTGTAAATTTGAGCTCGTGATTTCCTGATGATTATTTAACTACCTGTTGGCAGCCGGGGTTCTGAACCCGAAACCGTCACCGTCATCTGTCTTTGTAACCCAATATGATGGTGTGTTTTATCACATTTAGACTGAAGAGTGAAACTGCACAGGCAGTAGATATGGAATTCTAGCAACACCCTGCATATGGATAACACAGAATTCCAAAAGCACAGGATCGAACCTGGGAGTCAAAATGCAACACCACCACCATGCTTCCTCCAGAGCGCAGATAAATACGATATTAGTTTGATATTTGCTTCAGACAGTTATATGCACCCGCATCTTTGGGATGCATCTTCACCAAGGGTGCCAGTAGTTTTGAGTAATTAGAACTAGTTGTAGCATCCGGATGCTTTATAATTAGCTCCTGAAAGCAGCATGAAGAGCAGAAAAGTGAACCGAGATTTCGTATGTGCTAGTTTCCGATCATCTGTGCCCAAACAGGATGTGAGTAATGTGTGAGGATGAGTGTAGCACTAATAAAACCAAACTTCGTGGGCAAAGACAAAAAAAACAGCTGTGTCTGGACTTGAACAAGACAGTGAACGCAACCTTTGGCTCTCCCACCTGAGGCCACTGCAGCACATTTGTCAGCATTTTATTGCCGTTTTTATTGACTCTTAGTGAACCTTAAGAGTCATATTCGAGTTCCACGAAACAGAAGCAGAAGACAAAACTGTCGATCCTGTGACTTATCACGCTGTCCAGAGGTTTATGGGAAAGCGTTTATGTTGTTGTAAGACGTTGGGTCCAAGTGGTGAGTCAGAATTCCCGGCTGTTGTCCTTCTGACAGACCTGAACTCCTTCTTCCACTTCGAGCCAGCCTGGGAAAGACATTTACACTCGAGAGGCTCCGCTTTAAGGATCGCAGTACGTCAGCGGTTAGAGAGAGGCAGACAAAATGTTGGCGTTCGCTCTAGAGCGGGTCAGATTTAAAGATGTGGGAGTGGAGAATGTTCCAGATATACATTCACTGAGCACTTTATTAGGAACACTGCACTAATACTGCTTAGGGTAGTTTTTTTGCTCTCAAAACAGCGTCAATGCTTCATGGCAGGAATTCCACAAGAAAACTACACATTCCTTTGAGATTCCTTTGTTGCATTACACATTTCCTGTAGAATTTACAGGTGAACCTTAATCACCTGATCTACTACAATCCAAAAGCACTTCTATTGGATTCAGATCCGGTGACTGGGAAGATCACCGGAGATCTGAAGAACTCACCATGTCCTTGGAACCAGTTTAAACTGACTTTTATTTTCATATGTGGTACAATATCATGCTGGAAATAGCCATGTGAAGATGTGTAACAAGTGGACATGAAGTGGTGCACATGATCAGCAGCAATATTGCAAGGCTGTAGCATTCAAGCGATGACTGATTCGTATTAACTGTTCAAAGTGCGTCAAGAAAACATTCCCTACGTCATCACACCATTTTCACCAGCCTGGACTGCTGACACAAAGGAAACTGGGTCCATGCTGTCGCCTGTTTCAATCCAGTTTCATCAAACCAGGCGACATTTTTCTAGACTTCATCTGTCCAGTATTGGTGAGTCTGAGCCCAGTGCAGCTCAGTTTCCTGTCCTTGACTGACAGGTGTGGAACCTGATGTGCTTCTTCTGCTGTTGGAACTCATCCACCTCAAGGTTCGTCTGAGATGCTTTTCTGCTCATCACTGTGCATCAGAATTAGGAGCACCTCAATAAATGTTGCCAAGATTTAGTAATGCGAAAACACCAAAATACTCTCATACATGAATTTTCAGTTCAGTTCCATTTTTTATTCATTTTATTTAAATATCCTCAGGTACTACCAAGGTCAGGATTCAGATACTTTCACCCGGAGAGTGACTTCCCATCAGCAGCCTGAGTTCTGAACTTAAATCCAACATCACAATTTGTCTTTGCAACCCAATATGGTGTCCTGTATCACATTTAGACTAAGAAGAATAAAACTGCTTCGTGAATCTTTTCATCTGCACTCATCCTTCATTCATTCTTCCATTTCACTGGAAGTGTTTTCTCTTGCTTAGGAAAGCGATGGATATGAAGCTCTTGTGAGGGAACAGGAGTCCATTCAGGAACACTGTGACTGGGAAAAACACCCTGGATATGATACACAGGAATCTCAACACAGTGAATAAGCCAGTACAAATACAGTAACAATGCTACCACCACCATGCTTCCTGCAGACAGAGGATATTAGTTTGTATTTTCAGTCAAACACAAGAGATGTTTATGTACACTAGCAGTGATGCATCAAGGAGAAAAGTGCAAGATTTGAGATAAGGCTGAGGACAAATCTGAGTATGCCAAACACTACAGTGTAGTAACGTACATCTCTGAAGGAACAGACTACTGCTGCACTTCATCTTAAAAAATCTGCTCTATCAGAGTGTATGACTGTTCAGGGAAGAGAGAGAGAGAGAGGAGGGAGACAGAGGAAGTGAGAGAGAGAGAGAGAGAGAGAGAGAGAAAGAGAGAGAGAGAGAGAGAGAGAGAGAGAGAGAGAGAGACAGAGACAGAGAGAGAGAGTGAGGGAGAGGTGCTAGAGGTCCAGCACACAGTGAGAGGAAACAGCAACAATGCTATGTGTTTACTCAGACCACTGAACTAGTGACTAACGGAAAAATCAGGTAGCTTTCCTCCTCTCTACCCTCAGCTCATAAAAAACCATCAGTGCAACAATGAAGCACTTAAACAAAGCCAGCTTTCATTTGTAGGTGGAGGCACTGGCCTCTCTGCACGGCCTACATCCTGTTATGATGGAAAAATAGAAATGGCTCGAGTATCCCGGTGAGAGTCGTAGCCTGTGGGTCGTCCCTGAGTCGTGGCACAAACACTGTTAAAAAACACACACGCACGTAATCCCATTCAGGAACCAGCATTCTGTGCATGTGTGTGTAAACAGAAGAGCACAGCTTGGCTTATAATCAGATGATCAAATAAAGGATTAAAACACCTATGCTGGATAGAGGGGTTGAGTTAGCTTCAGAAGGAGAAACTTTCAGTATTTTCAGAAACTCTTCTGTCCTGTGGGTTTAATTAAACTGCAGAAGTGTCACATTTCTTCAAAATTCTCTATGGAATAATCTCTTACGGATATTGACACGGTTAGAGAATGATCATATTAATACTGTTATATCAGCGCATGCTTATAGTTCAGTTCAGCTCAGGCGGTTCACACTGAGAGAAGGCATTTCAGACAGGCTTGCAACCTGGGTCCAGTGTTTCAGAGCACGGACACACACACACACACACACACACACACACACACCAGCAAGCCTGTGTTCACACATCAGAAGGCAGTAAAGCTTTGAAACAAAATCGCTACTGGTTCCCAGTAGGGACACTTGCGGAATGCTGAGTGCTGTGAGTAGAGATTGTGGTCAGATGACTGGAGTCACACTTGGACTCAATTCCGTGCTGCACGCTTGGAAATGTACGAGCTTCTCATATCAGTATAATCCCCTGCTGCCTTGTTTAGTTAGTACAAAAGTCAGGCTTGTGTTCTTAAATAAGCAAAGGCCCCAGAAGAAGTGGAACAAATGTTTTCTCTTTTTCCCAAATGTAATTAGCAATTAAAACTGAGGAAAGACGTTTTATATAACTATGGCAATGTGTTCAGTTCCTACTGGGAAGTTCATATTTACGAGTTGGGAAGTTGTAATTACGACATCAGATGAATTCGAAGGTGTACCTTCTCTTAATTAACTTTGCGTCCATTGATTTCATCGTATTTTCCGACTGACTCTTCCCCCAACTCTGAAACTTGGCGCTCAAAGAAAATCCAGAGGTTCCCCGCCTAGGACTTTTTGGTGTGTTTAACTCATAAACCCAATCTTTCCTTCAAGACCTGAAAGCAGCACAAGTCATGGCTGAGCCACGAGATTTGATCATGTTACTACAGAAACAGATGTTATGATAGGAGTTGTCCTGTAGTAAATGCTACTGAAAATCCCGAAGCGAAGAGTTTCTCCTTAAACCTTAATCCTGACATTTCTGAGAGAAACTCCTACTAAGGAATTCCTGAGCTAAGAGGAAGGGCAGGGTTTGAGCCAGGTGCTCTGGATGACTGCGTGTTGGAGGAATGAGTACATGCAGTGATTGTGTGTTGGCTATGGGTCATAAAAAATCCCAACGCAATCAAAACGGGAGTGTTGGTGAATTTAACGTGCATATACGCAGCACTGTACAGACGTCTCATATTTCTTTCTGGAGACTTCTGGAGCTCACGTGATCCGTTATGAAGAGCACACGCTAATTCTCCTTCATCTCGTATATATGATATATATATGATGTGTGTGTATTAATAACAGGATTTGTATCACTTTACACACTCTAAGTAGCAGAAAACTTGGCTTTGTGATTACTCACTTAGAAGTCTTCTTTTATACATGTAAATTTAGTTTAAGCGCTAAATTCTTTGTGAATTACTCTTTAAAAAAACAAAAAAAAAAAACAAGGATTCCCAACACACACAGTTTGTCTTAAATCAGCCATTAAGTAATAGCTACTTTTAGGCCTTAAAGGTTCTTTCTGGTGTATCTAGTGAGGAGTGATATGGAACACTGCAATCCTGGCAGTAACAGAACAGTTGGAGGTTATTTGAGGTAAACTGAAACACAGCCATCATGCCAAGACTTGAGCATGCAGGTACAGCGGGCAGCATTTCCTCCTCGGCTGGTTACCCCGTGTCCTGGATTTGCTCTCGCTTGCACTCGGATAGGATCTGAGCGAGATTAAACCTGCCCTGCTATTTTGCTGATGGTCGATGAGATGGAAAGAGATAAAACGTCTCGGGAGCCGGTGTTGGGGCCTGTAGGATAGCTCTTCGCTATGTCTAAGAAAAACAGAGCGGCGATGCATGCTGTTCTACAGCTAACATAACCGGCCTGCTGGGAAACCACTTTAAAAGCTCTTAGACCTACAGCATGGAGTGACGCTGATTAATAGGGGCAATTAAAAGCTTTAAGCTCTTCTTAAAAATACAAAGACCATTTAAGGACATGAATACTGTGTAGGAAACTCCTAAATAAGATCAGTGGTGTAAAAATGGATCTGAGTTAAACATCTTGCATGTAGATTGTCCGGGCCTTTGAATTAAATGGTCCCAAAACAAGAAACTAAAATGCTGTCTGGATTTTTAGTACATCTGCTTGGAGTCTTATCACTTTGAGGCCACTCGCTGCTGTTGAGAATGAACCCACATGAACAGTCTGGAGATACAGAAGATTACCGTAGAAGCTAGCACTTACAAACCATGACCATGGCTTTAGGACTACACTCACCACAACCTGATCTGCCCACAAGTGTCCGTCAGTGAACAGCAACCTTCAACAAGACAGACTGGTGTTACCCAGATGAGGATGAGGTTACTTTTTGAGTCTGGTTCCTGTCCAGGTTTCTTCCTCACATCATCTCAGGGATTAAAATCTATATGTATCCTGAATTAACAGATTTCCATAAAACTGCTCTGTGACAATGTCCATAGTTGTACAAAAGCACTCTACAAATAAAACTGAACTGAACAGAAATCTGTACAATAAACACGACTATAAATATAAGAACAAAATCCAGTAAAGATATACAAACCAGATGTGCTAGAAAGAAACTCCTAGCAGGCAGAGAGAAAAAAAGCACAGACAAGCTGCATGATAAAAGCACTAGCTTATATAGATATATGCAAGCATTACCCCACCCTACACACACACACACAGTTTACATCCTGATTCCAGTGGACACTTAGACATTTTCTCCGAAACGTCCGTCTTTTTCCCTTCATCTTGCACTAATTTACATCTCTGTGTCTTCTGGATGTCGAGGTCAGAGGTTACTGGAGAAGTCACAAAGGAAGACTTTCACTGTACTGTGTAAAAAACAATACATTTAAAAATAATCTGTTAAAAAGTAGGAATTTCCTGATAAGAAACTTCTTGGTCTGTCCTTTTGTCTTTCGGAGCATCTACATTTAGATCGTCTCCAAATTTTCCTGTTCTTTATCAGTACTTCATGTCGTATCTGTTATAACTCTCCTATTCAGGTGGGCAGAAAAACAGCTCCGTGTCAAAACCACTTCACAACTTCAACTATTTCTTCCTCAGGTTTTGGAATGTTATCACAGGATCCACCCAAATTTCAGTGAAGCGTTGAATGCATTATTCGTAGAACAAAAACAAAAGGCCTGACAATGCTCCCTTTCCTTACGCAAACCCTAGACAGGAGTTCAAACCTTTGCATTTTGTACAAAAATACTCTGCCTGGGAACACAAGTCTGTTCATGTTATTGAGAAACTGCAGTAATGCTGGTTTGACTTCTGCACTCGTTTATCTCTAAACACATGGGGCGTCTTGCGAAAGCGCCCGCATGACCGCATGCCTTCGGATTCAGCTTTAAGAGAGGATCAGCGTCGGATTCAGCGTCCAAGAGAGGATCGTAAAAGGAACGGTAAAGAAACGTATCGGCTGTGTCCCAAATGATGCGCTACACACTTACACTGTGCACTACGTACTTTAGCGTCTAATGTACGGGTTTTAGAAGTTTGGGATTGTCTCAAATGGAACACGGAGGAATGGAACGATGCCAGGTGAAAAATAAATCCCATTGTGAACTAATTAAAAAGCCATTTTAAGACATCAAGTCGTCGCCCATCCAGAAAATTTGGTTTCTCATCCGGCGTGAGCACCTAGTAGCCCCGCCCCTCTTCCTCTACATAAGCAAGCGTAGAGTGCATGAAGTGTCTCACATTCCACTTGCTTGTTTAATTCATTTGTAAACACGCCTCACACTATTTCTCACATCGCTCCTGTTTACCTCAGGGCTCTAGATCTGATCTCTGATCCTGAGCTATCACAAGCTACTACTGAACAGACAGAGGAACAGATCAGAGCGCGGGATTTTTCCTTCAGAAAAACGTCGACTGAAAGACGAGTGCGGATGTGAACGTGGTGTACAGAGACAACAGAGAGCTTTTACTTTTCATTCCAGAGATTCAGTTACAGTAAACTATTCAGGGTGCAGGAGGTGTGAGGCAGGAATACACACAACACAGATTTACACTCACAGTAACACCTAGGGGTGATTTAGAGATGTCTGGCAACCTACTGGCATGCTTTTGGGAGCAGAGCAGAAATCAGAGAAGCTGGAGAAACCGACACGGACACGGTGGACGCAGATGGACAGTAACCCGAGCTACATGCCACCACCAGCAGGCTGCCGATGTTAATTATTATACACTTTCCATTGACTGATGCTTGCCTGCTCGACCAATCAGTTTTCGCAGATCCACACAGTTACCATTTGCCTGGCAGCACATCTGTGCACCCCTGTGTGTTACGCCTACCCATAAACCCCTTCTCTGCATTGAGACGCAGCTCCACAAAGGCAAGTAGAAAGCAGGATTAAAGGCCTGCACTATTTGTCAGGTTCTCCCACCACAAGCTCGCAGTTTTATTTCCAGCTCCAGAATTACAGTGACGGGTTTGTCAAACTCCCAACAGAAAAATGTAAGCCTTCCAGCTCGTAATCGCAGGCAACGGCATGTTCTTACTCGTGGATCCCTAAACCTCCTCTCGGGTCTGAACGCTTCAGAGCTATTCATCATTCACGAGATCACGTTAGCTGAGAGGGAAAAAAAAAGAAAAAGAAAAAGTAACTGGGTGTATAGTGGGATGTGGCGTGTGTTTGGAGCGCTTCTCTAGCTCTCAGGCTGCATTAGGCTGAAGCAGACTGTCAGGAGTTTGACAGGATGCAGATGTTTCGGCGACATGTCACAGCTGGAGAGAGCATGATCCGATTCCTCGGTGCGAGACCGACACAAGCAGCGGCAGATTTCCCACACAGCTGTTCGGCGGCGTGATACTGAACCGAACGTCTGTGCAGCTCGAGAGTTTCTTCTCGGAAACTGAGCGCTTTTACATAGTTGATGTATTTTACATATTGCACAATGTAAGGATTTCAGAACACAAACAAATCATCTAGAAGTCCTAATAATAATAATAACAACGTTAACCCATATATCTTTATACTCAACAGCTATTCTGGACACAGGAGGAGGAAGCGGATTGATTTAGCATCAGGTTAAGGGCAATAATTCCAGAAAGATTCACGTGAACACAAACCCTACTTTGACTCAAAGATTATTACACCACAGTGCTGCTGAATCCTCCAATCTGATTGGTCTAGAGGTTTTGGTTCATTTCTATATGAGCAGCTTGGGTAACTGGCTTGCATCTACACTGAGGAAAAAACACTTTGCACTGACTTCATTCATGTGTGATTGAGTTGAGGATCATTAACACAATCTATTTTTGTAAATCCAACACAATTTAAGCATGTATTTTCAAATCCCTGAATAAAATACAAAGAAAACCCACAAGGCTGCACTGTTCTCCTATATTTATACGATGGATCTTATCAGCACCAATATCCTTGTTTACATGAACACTACCTGAATTGATTGACACAATTCAATCCATCATTAAAAACCTGTTTAAATGAAGTTTAGTATAAACAGTAAAGTCATTAAAATGGAATATTTTGATGTAAACCATACGTAATATTTTTGACTGACCACACAGGAACACACAGATACATGCATCATGGACGCTCCAAATAAACAGATCTAAAAAAAAAGTTATAGTTGTTGATATGGTGCAAGTTTTCTGTGATTTTTGGAAGGAGTCTCCAGTGTCAGTGCTTGGTGAAAATCAGAAGTGAAGCTCTAAACTGAAGTTTTAAAACATGGGAATGTTTTCAGGAATGTTTTGTGGCTTATGGGCAGGGTCTTTTTCATTTTTTCTTAAAAAACAGGAAAGAGAGTGAGAGAGAGAGAGAGAGAGAGAGAGAAGCTGGTACAGGAACGATTTAGTCATGACTCAGTTTACTGCTGCTATTACAGAAGTGATACTTACATTCACACCAGTTAGCTGAAGCAGCTTATATTTATCTAATTTATATATATAGCAGTGTCCAGCAGTGGCAGCTTGGAGGTCCTGGGATTTAAACTCACAACCTTCTGATCATTAGTGCAACACCTTAACCATAGAGCTCCCACATCCCTTGAGTCAGTCCATAATATCACAGCTCTAAATAGCTCTACAGTGCTCTATACCGCTGTACACAGCTCTATACTACTCTACACCGCTCTTCACAGCTTTACAATAAAGAGCTCTGCTGCATGAAACACACAGGAGCCAGTGATGGGGCTGGGGTCGGTTCAGAGGCATGTCTCTTCTGAGTAGCAATTTATCAGATGCATGAAAAATATTTTCCACACAAACAGGACACTTGGAAGAATACCTTTTCGTCAACACTGCAAGCAAAGCAAAACAAATCACTGTCCAATGCAGGCCTTTCTGCAGATTTCTACACTTCACCTTGAAGTTACAGCTTCCTGTTCGTTCTGAGCTCTGTAATGAACTACAGCGTTTCAGGTGGCGTCATACACGCAGCACTAAA
>NC_080736.1:12282500-12412500 GCF_019097595.1 Hemibagrus wyckioides | reverse complement strand
GATCTCAGTGACGCTGCAGTTCCATGACAGAGTTACCTGTGAGCCTCCACACAGCAAGAAGAACAAAAGCTCACAAGATACATGGACAGGACACAAGACACAGGACACAGAGGACACATGGACAGGACACATCATGTCCTTCTCAGAGACAGCAGTCCTGTGCTACTTTTCAGGGGACTAGAGACTATAGTGAGACTGAATTTCTTTATCCATCAGCAGCCATAACAGTGCTCTCAGAACCTCGTGAAGCTTTACGCAAGGTCACTTGGGCACACATTACTTCACGCAAGAACGCAGGAAGCTGAAGCAATGCAGAGCTGCCAAAGCTCACAGCGCTATCTTTCTTGGCCTTAAATTAGTCTTTCTTTTGTTCATGTAAGAATATCCATGTAGAGGTTATCTGGGGTGTTTGAATATTTGTAATATGAATGATTTCCCCATCACTCGATTCCAGCTCGCTGTCTGTTAGAGCCGTGACTGATTTACTTTGATTTCGAACAAAGCCATAAAGCACACTGGCATAAGAGCCGCACTACAGAGAGGTGTTGTTTACACAAAGTATGCAGCGGTGTGCGTATGGAGGAACCTCGAGACATTGTGCATGTCTGGAGGCATCTTCGGTTTCCTGTAAGTCACATGATGCCCACGTGACACCAGAAGCCACCCATTCCACCAGCTTCCTGTGAGCTGTGGGTTGATGTACACCTGCAGAACTAATGCGGCTGTTTGAGAATAAGTGACACTGAACGGAAGAGACAGCAGAGTTTAGACGGAGGGAGAAAAAAAATAAGCAGCGAAGGAATCCCAGACGCCGCGGCTCCACGTGCTTTGTTTTAACAGCCTCAGTGACTTCTTCAGGGTCACGCTGGTGATGGTGCAAACAGCTCGCAGCAGCAGCGTGTCTGCTCGGTGTGATAACAACACATCTGATACTCACACAGCTCAGGGCGTAAGAGACACGAGCGGCAGAGCTACAGTACTGAGCCGTGTTGTAGGAGCGGTGGTGAGCGCTGTGCTTCGGCTTCACTCGAACATTAGACTGAGAGGAAGCCTGGCATGTGGCTTTTACCACGCAAAACAAAAAAAAGGCTTATGAATCTGGACAACTGCAGAAAAACAAGAAGAGGAAACGAGTGAACCATGAGCACACTCCCTGCACTGCAAACATGCCATCTTTCTAGCGAGTAAAAACATCTGGAATATAGGCAAATGTGCAATATCTCCTGGCACATGATTACAACAAAGCTATTTCTGGTTGTTTATATTAATTCCAGGCTTGACATAGCCAATCATTTTGCTCAGTTTAAGCATTTATTTCTCAAAAGAAGCAAAATAAAATAAAAAGAAAGAAAGAAAGAAAGAAAAGAAACTAAATCCTCAGTATTCTGCTTGTTATTGGATGTTGCTTAAACTGGGCCTTTTACCCAGAGACAAAAATGTTGGTTAAAAAGAGAAAAACTGGACTAGAATGTGGAAAATGTGAGTGTTGGGACTAAACTGTATGAGCTCCCGGGCTGAACTCTGTAAAGCTTTTACACAAACCGTTTTCTCTTCTACAGGAATCCAAAAGTAAAACGCTTGCATGTGCTGGACAGAAAGTTCCAGCAGCAGCGGTGGCAGCAGCGAGGGCGGAGGAAGGGGTTCGGATTTAATCGATCAGGACGATCACGGCACGCAACAGACCCGACTAATCGCTGGAAATACCTGAGATCAAACTCGACCAATAATAGACACAACAGAGCAGTGTCACACAAACACAGTTAAGAAGGGTTTTAAAGCCAGTGGAATAAATGCACTTCAAAACTTTCTGCTTCCCTTTTACTTTTTGCACTGAGGGACGACCAACTCTTCAAAATCTACTCAGGTCCAGTGCCACTGCTGGGCCCTTGACCCTCATATTAGATAAAACGTAAGTCAGAGCGATAAGAGCGTCTGCTAAACGTCAGAAATGTAAATGTACTTTTTCTAATTAGTGTTCATTTGTGTGAGAAGTATAATAGATTTAATTGAAATATTCCAGATAGTAAATATATATATTTATTCATCTGTTGTCTTTAAAGATATAATATTCCATTTCTATGAGTAAAACAGTTACAGTATGTTATTTATCAGGACAAACCATAAAAATAAATAAACAAGAATTACAAGAAGTTATGTTATAAAAAACTACTTGTAATTATTTTTTATATATTTTTTATAATTAAGATTAATTTCTGTGAGTCGTTTAATAATCTAATTCCGAATTCAAATATTCCACACATTAAACAAATTATTTTATTTATTTATTGGAGCCATTATAGCGTTTTTAATTTAATAATTTAATTTTTTTTTTTTTTTTAACATTTTTAACATTTCCTTTTATATAATCCACCCTTTTCCCGAGTCGCAGTTAGACGACATTAATGATTTATTTTTATTTTAGTACATTAGCGTCAGTTGCATGACTTTAAACTCGAGACAATTTGCCGTATAATACAGACTAAATCAAATCTATAACTCAGACCTCATTTTAAGATCCAGGGCTCAAAGGACATCCTAAAGCTGATCCTGGCTCATCCCTGTAACTTCACTGAGTCCTACAAGCCATGTACGTCACCTCACCTGTTACACACGGTGATGAGGTACTGATAAAATGAGTGAACTATACAGAAGATGAAGATCAGGATAATAAACCTGGTGTTAAAAATTTCCTGAAGAAAAACTGAAATGAAAATTGGACAGGATTTATTTTAAGACCTTTAAGCTATGCAAATACAATATGCAAAGAAGAAGAATGGAACCATGTTGTTTGTTCAAACTACATTCAGACACACAACAAAACAGTTACCTGCCACCAGGGGTACACAACATCACACCATGCGGCCTTAGCAAAAAGCTTCGTTTGCATATCTGAAGGACGTAACCTGTGACCACCCGTGAAGTCATGCCTCCCAGTTAGGAGACGTCAAATGATCAAATGATCAGACTGCAGCATGCTTTGCTCCAACCGGCTGCTCTCGTGTGCTGCTTCACTACAGCTTAAAACACTGACATGAAACTCCCACGTCACAAATCCTGAAGGAGGATGATTTCGTTTGGGGACGTGTCAGTTTCAGCGTACATTAGAGAAGCATCAGATCATTAAGCGTTAAATTAGATTAGAAGCATTAGATGATTAATCAAGCTCAATTAGGCGTAGAGCTGCTTAATCATCTGTTAAACCTCAGCACAACATGTGGCCTTTTGAACACTACTCATCTGACTGTAAAAATATATATAGGTATTGCTTTACATGTTTTTTAAAAAATAATTATATTACATTTATATCCCGATCAATCGCTGATAGCCGAGATGTGGGTTTCTCAGTAAATAGCCATGAACATGAAGGGCGTCTTTCTATTAAAAGACTTTACAAACTCGCATGAACACCCAGAAACAATTTATTCCCTATGTAGAAGTAAAATATTTCAAATGTGTTATTTATCACTACAAACATTAATTAAAGAAACGTCCTAAACTGCATGTTTCAGGCTACAAGAGGTTAGGTTTTAAAGGTGTGCCCCTTGGTTACTTTTACTCACACGGCCTAGACGACATCATTTAGCTATAAAACTCATTTCAGAAGAGTTACTGGACAGCACCGGCCACGTTTATGGCACTTTATTTACACTGTAGCTTGACCAGCCTTCCTAGAGTTTTCTCAGTTTACGTGTCTATTTATTTTTTCCCTACGTTCAATTGCTTGTTTTTCCCTAGAGAGTAAATCTATAAGGAAAGGGGAGGGAGGGAGGCAGTGCGCTTGGGCTGAAAATAAAGGAATGTCTGAAGATAACTAACATTAGAGCGTGTATACGTATTTTTGTCTGAATTTCCAAATCGTTCTGTACTGTTAAATTCTAAACTGATGGGGAAATAAAATGAATGCGGGTGGCATCTTTTCCTCTTCTTCTTCTTCTTATTATTATTATAGGAACTGGGCATATTTGAGGGACCCTATTCCTTATAACCATCCTTATTCCTGCTGTCAATTCAGAGCCACAAACACATCCATATTCCCTGCTTCCAGGACAGGTAGCATGGTGGTTACCTGCTCAGGTGTGTTTAAAGCTTCACCCGAGTGATCACAAGAACAGTTTAAATAAAGCTACTAAACCTAGTCCTGAGCACATCATCATCATCATCATCATCATCAACCTGCTGCTATTAATCATGCAAATGTAGCTGATGAAGTTGAAGACACGTTACCTGCCAGCAGTGTAGTGGGCAGCAGAAAGCAGTAGAGAAGGCCACAGATCGCCTGCAGCTCCATCAGAGCCTACAGGAGCGTACACTCCTCCAACCAGGACACAGACAAGAACCCAGCTCAGTTCTCATACTGTCTCACAGTCCCCATCCCATCTCCAGCCTGCTCTCCAGCCTACATCCTGAGTTTCCTGATCTGCCACTTCAACTGGTTTAAGACCACCACCTGTCAGACGTCCATAAGGCGTGAAGTCTCCAAAAACGTCCAAAAAAATAATCCCAAAATGAAAAAGTTGAGAAAAGCAGGCGTTTTGCTCGAGCTCTGTGTATCTCAGTGTGTGTGTGTGTGTGTTGGAGTAATTTAGTAACCAGCGCGTGCACTCCAAACTTTCTCCAGCTTTCTTTCCAAAACGTTTAACGGGAACTGAAATTAAAAAAAAATAAAATAAATAAATGTCATGAAAAAGTTTTTTCCCCAGCGGTAAAAACGTGACAAAAGAAGTTGTAAGAACGTGTACAGTTTTCCTCGTGCCTGTAATTTACTTTAAAGTTCAGTCCCGCCGGAGCGGTAAGCAAACTCGGCGCTGAAAAAAAAACGTGGAGCCTCGCGAAAGAATCACTTCTGTCCGAACGACTCCTTTAATTGACTCGGACATTGTGAATCGACTCGCGATCTTTAGCAAAGGTTTAACGTGAGTCGTGTACTTTCTGCCTGTCGCGTTTGACAGCATTACAGCACTCTTTAGGAAGGTTAATAAACATGAACTGTAATTAAAGTCGTGAACGCATGGTTGTATCAATGAAGACGCATTCACAGTGTCTCATGTTTACAGTGAAAGTTTTTTTTTTTTTGCTTTAATAATAAATGTCGTGGCATAATAAAGGATAATTTAGCAATTATGTAAATGTCCAAGGTGTCGGAAATGTGGCCTGTAATATAATTCTAGGTATTTTTCGAAACGAATCAAAGCTCTCTTCGTTGAATTGACTCAAATTGACTCGTTTGAACGAATCGAATCAGTGAGTCATAACCTCCGTCACCATGGCTACGTTCCAAAACCATACGCTACAGCGGTACACACTATGTCCACCAAGCCAGGGTTATTTATCAACATGTTGTTTACATCGAGGTTTAAGATGTAGCCTGACATTTAACAACCTGTAAATGATGGTGTTAAAGTTCACCTGTACGAGGAAGTAAAAGAAGACATTTCTCACATATCTTTAGCTGTAAAGAAAAACAACAAAAGTTTAGAAGCCTTAATTTAAACCTTAAATGAATTTCTCCATGTTATTGTAGTATAAAACATTTCCAGTATAACTGGGCTGACCCGTTTCACCCTTTTCATCATTTTCCTAATGATTCCTAATGCAACATGACAGCAAGCAGCAGAGACAGCTACAAGGTGTGACATGCTTTAGATTTGCTAAATACACTTACAAACTGTGTTTGTTTCATTTCAGATGGAACACAGATGCTCTGTAATGATTCTGTTGTTAACAAAACTGTTATAAACGCATTCCTCCTAACCTTTATGGTCTTAATCTGTTTTATTAATCGCGTATCATATTATTTATCCCGGTGTGGTGGCGCCCCCTGGTGGTGAAACATATACAAGGTGTCTGTTGAATGTAAAATACACTCACCAGTGACTTTATTAGGAACCAGCTTTATTTTAAGCACCAGCTTAAAAGTACGTGGATATATGTCAAGATGTTCACATCACACATCAGAAATTGGGAAAATGTCATCTCATTGATCTCAAATAATTATTCTTTACTATCATGGTGGTCAGAAAAGCCTAACCTTCATTGTCCAGTGCATCAGATTCCTGTACTTGACTGTCATTACTGGAACCTGATGCAGTCTGTCGTAGCCCATCAACGATGCTTTTCTGCTCACCATGGTTATAAAAAGTGATTATTTGAGATAACATTTTTTTTTTTTTGCACGTTTTTGTGTACACTCTAGAAACTGTTCTGTGTGAAAATTCCTGGAGATCAGCAGTCTCTGAAATACTCAAACCTGGCACCAACAACCATGGCACAGTAAAAGTCACAGAGATCACACTTTTCCCTATTCTGATGTTTGTTGATGTGAACACTAACTGAAGCTTCTTGACCTGTATCTGTATGATTTTATGCACTGCTTCCACATGACTGACTCAGTGGATAAATATAGACAGGTGTACATGAACACCACATTGTCAGCGGTGGCAATTTTTACATTCAGGTTATTTAGATTTAGAAGTATTGTAGATAAACATGCACAAATAAATAAATATTAAGCATATATAAGCACACTACACTTGGTATGAAATAGTGGGTTTCACAACATGAAGCTATTTGGTGTTTACTTTGCCACGTTCATCTCTTGTCCAATCACGTACACGTACAGCTTGTTTGATCAATGCGACAGCCAATTGGAGTGCTTGATATTGCGGCACTACAGCTCGGCCCGCCTACAAAGGTCACGTGGTACCATTTCGCGGGAAAGTTTATAGAGGAAGCGCGCGGGGGAGGACGATTGTTCAGAGCAGCAGCTTCTCAGTCTGTTGGCGGTTTTAACTAGGTTTATAAATAACAAGGTTAGGATTTTATTTTGTTTATTTATTTTATTTTTTTTTTACAAGCATGGCTCAAGCTCGAGTCACTGATTATTTTGCACAGTCTAAGAAAGCAGGTGTTGAACGGTCCCTGCGATCGAAATCTCAAAAACCAAGCGTAGAGGAGCGAGTAGTGACCACAACAAGGCCTCAGAGGAGCAGGGGCTCTGCAAACAAACAGCTCAGGGCTGTCCAGCAGGAGAGAGAGCAGCTCAGATCCGTCCAGCAGGAGAGAGAGCAGATCAGATCCGTCCAGCAGGAGAGAGAGCAGATCAGATCCGTCCAGCAGGAGAGAGAGCAGATCAGATCCGTCCAGCAGGAGAGAGAGCAGCTCAGATCCGTCCAGGAGGAGTTCCTCAGGGTGATCGACGAGGCTGTATCTGCTCCTGATCATGTAGAGGGCAGGACACAGCTAAGGAGCTCGGATAAACCCGGAGCGCCCGAGAGTCCCCGAACCCCGAAGAGGACTTCATCTGAGGCTGAGTTTGATCTCTGCTCTGCCGTGTTCACCTCCACCACCGAGCAGCACAGCACGGCTAAAAAACGACTCCGGGTGGCTGCGACGAAGGATGAAAACACAACCAAGAGCGTGGAGACTGGGAAAAGGACGGCGAGAAAGAAGCTCGTGCTCTCGAAACACGAGGACACCGAACAGGTAGCTTTAAATCTCTCTCTGTTTACATTATAGTGCATGCTGATGCAAACTTTTTTTTTCTTTCTGATTTGTAGCAACTACAATTCACTCAAGTGTGAACATTTCTATATTTGACTATGCTACAATATTTATTTATTTATTTAACCCTTTAACTGGACCGGATCGGTCACTACCGTGTAGTATCGCGATATTTTGGATTGGCTGGACCGGATCGGTCAGAGATACCGTGTAGTATCGCGATATTTTGGCTTGGTGAATTAGCACCTCGCTAACAAACACTACAGTAACACTTCTCTCTCAGACACTGGAGTCGTGGAAAACTCAAGCATGAGCACTGTTACCGTGTAAATAGTGTCTAATTCACATTAAACAGCTCTCGGATACACTTTAAATACGAAATAAACTCTTTCAGAAGTCGTGTCTCACATTTTGGTGTGAAGTTTCTGGATTGTTATTTATCTGAAAAAAAAAAAAACCCTATTGTGTGCTGATTTTATTCAGATGTGGCTGAGTCTCAAATGGCGATCAGGATTTTTCTAGCCTTTGTAGTGCACTTTAATCAGCAGTATTGAGCAAGTACACTTGACATACTCCAGCACTTTATGCATTACACGTTAATGAGAGAGAGAGAGACAGAGTATATGATCTGATGATGATGATGATGATCAGACACCTCACTGATCTATACTTATGATGTTTGCATGCAGACACCGGCCATTACATCCCCCCATAAAGATCCGAAAAGTGTAGTCGACCACGGGTCAAAAGACTCACCTGCGAACAAGGAGAGTATCTCCAAGCAGCCTACCACGAATAAGGTACGCTGCCGAGAATCTGCTTTGACCATCAGGTTTCTTTCTTCAGTCCAGTATATTGTCCTAATCAGTCGCTGTGTCTCTGTCATCTTCCAGAAAACCTTCTCCAGAGAGGATGTGGCTTCGCTGAAGGCTCGTCTGCAGAAACTGAAGGGACAGGCTGAAGCGGCGAGTTCGCCGACCCCAGCACCCGTGTCTGCTCTCGCTGAGCTCAAAGCCCGACTGGACAGTGCCAGGGAGCTCGCAGTCAAAGCACAGCAGAGGAAGGAGGAGAGAGTGGTCGAGGAGGAGAAAAGCTCAGAGGAGCAGACCCAAAACCACAAAGTGAACGAAGGGTAAGATTTACAATCACACATTCAGGAGCATCCAGTCATCGCATTATGCACCAGGTTTGTGTGGTACTTCTGTCCATGTTGATGTTAATGAGCGGATGTTGGTCAGACTCTTGTTCTACCACTTGCCTGTCTTGTTCTTGTTTCAGTTTTTAAGACGAATAAACTGAAAAGTGGAGTTTTACTCATGCTCTCTGATTATCCAGTGTCTCATCATGTGTTGCTTTGTCATTTAATGTATTTGTGCTTTTCCAATTCCAGCGAGAAGCTTCCTGCTTATCAGCGCTACCACACACTAGCTCAGGACGTTCCCCCCGGCCTCACCCTGCCCTTCAAATACAAGGTTTTAGCAGAAATGTTCCGCAATATGGACACCATCGTCGGCATGCTGTTCAACCGCTCGGAAACGGTCACCTTCGCCAAAGTCAAACAAGGAGTCCAAGATATGATGCACAAGTAAGAATGGCTTTCCTTTTATTATGTTTAAACACAAAAAGCACTCATGTTGGAGAATGAAGAAAGGGCTCAGTCTTGTCCTGAAGACTCTCCAGTGTTGGGAATGTACTGTTACAAAGCACTGGAGACTCTTTCCATAAATATTAAGTAAACATACCCTTGCCCAAAACCTCTCCACATCAGACTGTTAATATACATTAATATAAACCTGTGAGTTCTTAAAAAATCTCTTTCTGACCAATCAGATTTGAGAATTCAAGAGTAAATTCCTTGTTTTTTCTTCTCTTCAGGCGATTTGAGGAGTCTCACATAGGGCAGATTAAGGCGGTGTACCCATCTGCTTACACCTTAAGACAGGAGAAAAACATCCCGACTTTCAGCTCTACAGTGAAGAAATCCACCTACCAGCTCACCATGGAGCCCGTCATCGAAGAAGGTGACTACCTCATACTGTCTGCTTTTAAAATCTACTTGAGTTGCATATACGAGTCTCTTTTTCACTCAAGAGCTTTTGGTTTACTGCAGAAACAAATGACACCCGGCCCATCCTGTCTGTGACCCGTCTGCTGGAGAGGAGGCGCATTTTTCATCAGAACCTGGTTGAAATCGTGAAGGGACACCATAAGGTTAGCGCTGTTTTTCACAGCTTTTCCTCAATTCTAGCTTAACAGAGGATCTGAATGGAAAAGCAGTGGAAAAAAAAACCCCTGAATGTGTAGTGATGTCTCTGTTCTGTCCTGCAGGTCTTCCTAGCATCGCTGAACCCTGCTTTAGTTGTCCCTGATGATAAACTGACCCGCTGGCACCCTAAATTCAACGTGGACGAGGTGCCCAACATCCTGCCCAGTGAATTGCCTCAGCCTCCGCAGACTGAGAAACTCACTACCGCTCAGGAAGTGCTGGACAGAGCTCGCTCCCTCATGACCCCTAAGGTAAATGCAGGAGGCTTCAGAATCACCAGCAGTCTGGAAAGAGACATAACATCCAGAACCTGCTTTTAAATCACTGGCTTATAGTTTAACATAAGATTTCACCTTTTACATTTCATCCCTTATTTACATGTGTGCATCTGTACACCTTTAAAGAAGTTTATTCTTAAAATCACACACATGTATATGTAATTAACGTAAAGGGTTTTTGGTCTCGGCTGTTTTGCATCAAGTGGCTTATTAAAATATCCAATTCTTCTAGATGGAGAAGGCTTTGGCTAACATGGCCTTAAAAACCGCAGAGGCAGCTTGTTCAAAAGAGAGCGAGACCCCAGCAAAACCAACTGCGATGCCCATCCAGACCCCCAGTGCTCTCAAAGGAGTGTCACAGTCTCTGCTAGAGAGGGTAAGCATTTAAAACCCCATGCTCTGGACTCCCGTGACTCGATTGATCATCACCTTAGACTCTTGTACCATTTCCACGTTGGGTAAACATTCCTCTGCTTTCTTGTTCAGATCCGGGCTAAAGAGGCTCAGAAGCTTCAAGTGACTATGACGAGAAATCCTGAACAAGAGGAACGTCTGGGGATGATAACACGTCTGCCTGAGATGGCCAGGATTCTGAGAAACGTCTTTGTCGCCGAGAAGAAGCCGGCCTTGATCATGGAGCTGACCTGTAATCGCATGATCGCTAGCTATCGCTCTTCTCTCAGTGCAGGTGAGCATATGTTGACCGGTCCATCACAGAAGCTGCTCTTCATTAGAGAGAGCATTTTACTAATAACGAAGTGTCTTAAGCTATGTTCACACATGCAGTGATGTACTATGAAGTCCTTAGTACGTGATCCTACTACTGGTTGCCATGGTAATGTTCCGTCCGTGTGTGAACGCAGCTTTCCTTCATGTTTACACAACTCGCATTTAAAAAATAATCTAAACAGGTCTTGATTAGTTCATGGCATTTAAGTCTAAGGAAAACTCGGTGCTCATGACCATAACAATCTTCTGTTCTCAAACTGAATCATTTCAGATTTAACTAATAGCCATTGCTTTGTTTTAGGGGAAATGGAAAAACACCTTCGTTTGCTGGTGGAGTTAGTGCCGGATTGGCTCACGCTGCATCCCATCAGAAAGGATTTTTACCTCAAGCTGAACAAGAACACTAACATGAACCTGGTTTTGGAGAAACTGAACCAGAAGATAAAAGAAGAGGAGAGACTCTGAAGAAGAGGTGTGGATGATGGACTGATTGGAATGATGTGCAATAGTTTCAGGAATTTACTCCATGTTTTTATTCTTTAAACTGGACATAGTGGGACTTGCTCCTAACTCTAGTCTGTGAGAAAATACAGAAGATTGTGTCATTTTTTATTCTTTGAAATGGAGCATTTTGTTGATGTTAAGGTGGCTGTGTTATAGGTTTGAGTGCTTGTATTATGGAGACGCACACCGAGCTGTGACTGGCAGCAGGTCATGTGACGAGTCTTGGAGCTGCTTAATTCACCAATAAACAAGCTACTTTGAATTCAGTCTTTTTAATCAATAACACATAATCGATCATTTGAGTTACTCAAACATTCATTTGCTTATATACAGCAGTTTCTGTAGAAGTCCATGATCTTCAAGTGCACAATATGTGCTGCTTATCTGTTTCAGTCCACACTTACGGTCATTAAAGGAAACCTCAACCCTGATTATTTACCGGGGGAAAATCGCAAGTAACTACAGCTCTACTGATATTTAGCATGATGGCAATTAACTGGCATTTCAGGCACAATGTTGTAAAATGTTTTTCCTGCATCAATGAACAGTTTCCATAGAAACCACAGCTGGATAGAGAGGGTAGCATGAGGAGGAAAGAAAATCTCACAAAAGGCACGAAGTTAAATGTTTTCGCATCTACATGGATTTCTGCACTTTTATAAATGGATCATAATGTCAAGATTAAATTATTTAATTGTTTGCAGAATTTAGATTGTACTTATCCAGAGATTTATAGAAGTGCTTTAGGTTTTGATCAGGAAATCCATCCTCCTGCTAGTATATTAGGTCTGGGATTAAAAGTACCAACGGGATCATTTAGTAAAAACCATTCTATGATGGTATTAACATTAGAATAAAAGAAAGCAAGCTAAAACATAAGTGTAAATTAAGACAAAAAATAAAATATGATGATAAAAGAAATGGCAGTTGGAGAGACCAGTGTGTCTGTGCATCCCATTAATCAAAAACAGATGATTTGGAGTTTAATAATAATATGCAATGTTAATTTATTAAATAATTTTACTGACTTAAAAGAAGAGAGTCCAAATCATGTCTTCGTCATCTCATTTTGTGCTCTGTGCACTTCTTGTGGGTGTCATGAAATGTGAATAAGTCCGGATCGGGAAAAGAAAATCAACCTTTCTGAAGAATTTGTTTTGTTTTAGAGTCGACACAGTTACACCTTTACCTACTGAACGATTACGTTTAAAAGGCGAATAAATGAGGCCGGATGTGGGTAATGTGGAAACTCATTAATTAAAAAAACTGTAAACATAATAATGGCACATTATTAATGAACAACAGACATAAATAAAAGCAGAATCAGTGCAATAATTAAAGTCGATTAATTAATACTTGACACGATTTCCTATTCAGATGTATTGTCTTGATGTAAGATTCAAGAGTAATTGCATAGCTGCATCCAGCGACCTTCCCGTTTGCTGCAATTAACTGATAATTACTTAAACCCACTCCATTTTTCTTCAAATTAAAGACACCTAAAAGATTCAAAAGAATCTGATGCATGTGTACTTATTGCCTGGTGTAAATGTGGAATGCTTTGTGCTTCTTGGTGCAGACGTGAACGTGTTTTCAGCACTGTAACAAGGAAAAGACGGGGACGGGGAGTTTTTCCGCTCCGCCGAGGTCCTTCAGCTCGATCACCACCAAGCAGCCGAGCACCTGAGCCTTCTGCTTCTTCAACAGCTCACACGCTGCCTGCAGGGTACCTGACAAAAGCACAGGACGGTTATTATTTTGCTTGTGGTTTGTGTTTGAGACACACCTCAAAGGTTGCGACTGAATTATTTTGTAATCTGACTACAGATTACGACAGAACATGTAACCTTGTTCAGCTGACGAGACTGGAGTCTCTTAAGAAAGAGCACACTGATCTTTCCCCTGAATAGGTTGAGTAATAGTTACACACCTCCAGTAGCCAGCAGGTCGTCGATGATGAGAACGTTCTGTCCTGCTTGCACAGCGTCAACCTGAATCTCCGCCTCAGCCTGAAATACACAATCATGACAGAACACAGCAATGGTTAGAATCAAGAAATGGAGCCGTTTAGTTGACCAGAGAGCTGGTGACTTCCTATGACATGAGCAACATCTTGTTGGTGACGAGACGTGTTTGCATCCAGCGATGTGAGAAATTTGAGAAAAGTTGTAATTTATGCAAATATGGAGCGACTTAGAGCAATTTTTTCCCCCTCAGTGTGTTTTGGGACACCCCTCCAAATCATTGAATTCAGGTGTTGTTTTTCAGGAGTTGGGCTCGGCCCCTTAGTTCCAGTGAAAGGAACTCTTAATGCTTCAGCATACCAAGACATTTTGGACAATTTAATTCTCCCAACTTTGTGGGAACAGTTTGAGGATGACCCCTTCCTGTTCCAGCATGACTGTACACCAGTGCACAAAGCAAGGTCCATAAAGACATGGATGAGAGAGTTTGGTGTGGAGGAACTTCACAGAATCCTGACCTCAACCTGATAGAACACCTTTGGGATGAATTAGAGAGGAGACTGTGAGCCAGATCTTCTTGTCCAACATCAGTGCCTGACCTCACAAATGCGGTTCTAGAGGAATGGTCAAAAATTCCCATAAACAGACTCCTAATCCTTGTGGAAATCCTTCCCAGAAAAGCAAAAGGTGTTATAGCTGTAAAGGACGGACCAACTCCATATTACATTCATGTACATGTAAAGGCAGATGTCCCAAAACGTTTGGCAATATAGTGTTTGTTATTCTTTGTGGCTTCAGGTGCTCTTCTCACTAATGGCATTACCTCAGATTTAACCTTTGACACCACTGTCTGGGTCAGGACGTGTCATGGGATCTTGGCTTTGCTGTTTTCCAGCATTCTCTGTGGATCTTCCCATCATTGTTGTTCATCTGTGTCTGTACTGTTGACAATGAGCTTCTTCGTACTGTCTGCAGTTAGGGTTCTCTCTCTCTCTTATTGCTGCTGTGATTAAAGCTTCTACAGTGTCTTTCAGTCCTGTGTTTCCCAGCCACATCTCTTGTCTATCAGGTCCATAAATATTTGTACATTTACAAAATTTATCATCTTCAACAGTATACAGGTGCTGAGATTCAGTCATGTACAAACTTTCAGCATTAAATTAAAGGAACACACCATACAGTCAGTCATATTTCTCCTGAAGGGTGTGGCCAGCTGTTTCTCTTAACCAGGGGAAAAAATTGTAGTTCATCTACCATAGATGTTTTCCATGGTCCTGAGTGGCAGTGACCGCTCTTTAGTCTTCAGCTACAAATGCTGCACATGAATACATCTCTACTCCTTTTACTTACTTAACTGCAAATCAAATAACTAAGAAAAATAAACTGTGAACCAGCTGAGCAGCTGACCATGCAATTAGCCTTGGTTTTCTTATAAATGGGGACTGAAGGGAGACGCCACATATAAGTGCTGTAATTCCTACACTGTTCACTTTTATATCCTGTATATTGTTAAACCCAGCTAAAATAAAAAAAAAAAAGTTGTGGAAACATGTCCAAATATTTATATACCTAACTGCATATTCTATTGATGATGTATCCGTCCATGTTATCAGCAAACGGTCACTGTTTAAGCAGTGTGTAAGGAGCTATGCAGCATTGATGTACTGGTGATGTTTCATGTCTCATCCGGTAGAGGGTCACTCTCCCACCTTCAGCGTGATGCATGCTGGTCTCTGAATGTTAAATTTTGAGAAAAGGGCTTGTGCATTGTGATATGTTTTCATATCTAGACATTTTCAGCTTCCATTCTACTTTTGGACATATTTTTGTGCCAGTGTGATTCTGATGACCAGCAAAGCATACATGTTAATGGTTTAGGTGGTTAATTCTGTAAAACTACTTCACTGTGTGTTTCAGGAGAGGTTTCTTTGAAGAACTGAATGACCAGTATGAAGTAGTTCCTCACCGTGGCATACTCAAGCGCGTACGTTACAGAGACTGTGGGACCTGGAAGTTTCCCTTTCTTCCTGACCAAGACGAAGCCGATTCCTAATCTCTGGGCCAAAAGAGGACCGAACAGAAAGCCACGAGCATCCACACCTGCACAATACAAGAAATACAATAAATAACACATTTTAACAACAACAAGAAGCAGACTCTTTCAAAAGAAGAACAGTCCCTTGTTGTAACCTTAAATTAATCGACCTATTTGAACCGCCGGTCTTTGGAATTACTGGGAAATCTGTCTGGTCACTAGCATTGCACTTTAACCACCGAACTACCACGGACCCTCATAAAAGTCAATAATTTTTTTTTTTAAAAGTCCATTTAATCCTGTTTAAACTGGAGTAATGTATAAATGCTAACATCTGACAATCAGTGGTTATCTGAGACTTAATGGATTCATTTAATTTCTAATCCATGTTGAACAGGATTAGCTAAAATGCTTCTAAAGTGGTTTAAGGGCAGCTGAGACGTGCAGTATTAGCCGTAGCCCTGCAACGTTCTGGAAAAACACCAAAGCGGCTCTTTAATTTCTGAAAGGAAACTCTTTCTCTTTAGACAAACGCTGGACACTGCCAGAGCAAGTCAAGATTATTAGGGATAGTAATGAGCATAAATCTTTCATGAGTTATTAAAAGGGTGAAGAAGTGACCTTCCCATTACAATAACTGCTCTAGAGGGTATGATACTGTTTGAACTGGCTTTTAAAGCTCATAAAAGAACCCAGGAAAGGCGCATTAGCTCTGCACGCTAATGTGAAACGCCATTTATGTCAGAATGAACTACAACCTTGCGCTGTGTGTTTCGCCGTAACAAGCAGCTATTTCCTATAAATGCCACAATGAAGGAAAATCACAGTAATGCATGAGCAACCGAACAGCCGGCAAGGTTACAACAAGAATTGAGCTCAGATCGCATGATGAACGCTGTTCTGCTGAATGTCAGCACATCAACCAGAGATTCAATTCACGGCATCATTATTTCACATTAAAGTCACTTATTTCCACTCAGGACTAAATGGATGCTTGTATGCCTGCATGTGTGTATAAGTATTTCTTGTCCTGCTAGATTTAATTAAGATAAGATATATGTATATATGTACATTAGACAATGTCAGTATAAAGGTTAGTATAAATTATAAGGCAGTTTAGTCTGAAACTGAGCAGTCACATGAAATATTTGGTCATTCGGTGAAAGCGGTCATGTGGAGCAGGAAGTGCAGCCTGATACTGAACCCGAGGCTACCTGTAGAAGCTGGTGTGAGTTCAGTTACTGTGATTTCTGTGAATGGGAACATGACTCTTACTCAGGTCTGCACACAGGAAGTTCAGAAAGTAAAGTAACCTGTGAAAGCGTGTGTTGTAGCCGATGATAACTTTGCACAACACACGTGTAGCAGGAGTAGCAGAGGTGCATAATAACACCATAATATAATAATAGTCTGAAACAGCAAAGGTGTCCTGTGTGAAAACCATCTAAAACTCCAGGAGAGTCCTGAAACTCTCAAGTTTCAGAAATAAAGGGACAATATTAATTGCTTCAGAGTGTAATAAATCAGTGAAAAGCTCAATCTGGATAGGATTAAAGTTACATGGAGTCCTGGAGGATAAATAGAAATTTAACTTCAAACTTTATAATGCTTTATAACACGTCTTTATGTTTCTATACCTCTGTAAAGCTGCTTTGAGACAATGTCCATTGTTAAAAGCACTATACAAATAAATTGAATTAATAATATTTTACTCAGTTTGTTATTTTTATATATATATTCTGTCCATTTTGGCCACGTTGGTGTTTTTTTCCTCCAAACCCAGTGGCCTTCTGATCATTTTAATCCTGTTCAAATACACGTGCCATTTTCTATGCAGATGTCAACAACTTGGCTTTGGTCTGTCTGCTGTTACTTTGCTGGATTTAGTCTCTCAGTGCACGTATCACTCACTCCCTCCAGACTAAACACTTCCCAAATAACGAAACAAAGTGGATGATTAAGAAGAGGTATTCAACTATATACTTGGTCTGGCTGGTAAAGATCTTCACTACAATGGCAGGAAAATCTAGAAAGAAAATCATTCAGAAGAGTGAGATCATGCAGATGGATTACACAAGCGTTTATAATGACAGTCACGGGTATTAAACTGCTCTACACTCACCTTCGTTAGGAACAACTAAAATCTCACCCGAACCCAAACGATACCATCGACTCTGGTATAAATAATGACTAGATGCATCACTGCCAGCTTCTGAAATATCGAAAGCTAAATGCAGATAAATTAATGATTTGTCGTTAATATTCATTAAAATTATTCATCAAAATGGTCAATAGTTTAAATGTTCATCTTCAAATTGCTTTTGCAATTATTGTCAATATTTAACATTAGATATTTAAGGAACACAACCACATGACGCAATCATTTTTGGTCATTTAATTGTTCGCTGTAAAAATGTCTGCAGATTTCCTTCTGATAAACTAATCCAATACGAATAAGACACGAGCTGATTTTATTTTAGAGGTAAGGGATATATATTACATTATTTATTTATTTCCAGTAAGCACTTAATGATGATCAGAGGTGGTCAGTGGTTTATTCACAGCCTATTCCGGGTATACTGGACACGAGGTGGAAAACACCAACCCAGGACACGTGCACACTGATGAACTAACACATTTACAGTACGGAAAAGTAAAAACCAAGGTCCATATATATCCATATAAATGTAGCACTCGATCTACAGAGTTATTTTAGAGCAGTCTAACACACAACTAAGAGAGATCTTAAGCAAAACAGTCTACAAAGCGGACGAAAGAATGTCCAACTGTTTCCCCCACCACAGCCAACACATTTGTCACGAATAGCTTGACAGACTTGTGTATTTTTATACAGATCTATACTGGGAGTGTTGAGCATTGATCTGTGTGATCATTTCCACCACTTCTCCTCACTGCATCCTACACTCTAGTATCTCCTCATCTGAGTTAATGATCATTACACTTCACCCAGTTTAAAACTGTAATCAAACAAAGGGCTCACGGTGACGGTTTCAGAGGGTATAAATTTGGAGCATGTGTTTTTTCGCCCTTCCATTTTCTCTCCAGAAGCCCAAGATGAAATGAAAGAGAACATTTCTATTAATGGGTGTTTGATGCTTTCGCTTCTCTTCGGCTTCCCGTTTCTGATGTTTAGTGGTGACCGTTTCTTGTTTGGTCTGAAAATGTATGTGTGGTCAGTAGCATGTATCAGCATGCAGCAAAACCCTCACAGGAGAAACAGATGAAATGTAATGGTCAGCATATACTGTGGTGAGACAATGTGGAGCTTCACGAGTCGCCCCAGGAGTGCATTATAAACCACCAACTTTTTTTTGGTTCTCCTTTCCCGTATGGACATTAAAGTCAATCACCCGGGCATCAGATTCTTCCTTTTTTTTTTTTTTTTAGTGGTTCTTTATACACGTGTCCCAAATCCACCAGGGAAGCAACACAACATATTTCCACAAGTCTGTTCACTCTGATGGAGAACACAGTCATATCCTCCACAGTTGTCTCATACCAGCAGCTCTGGAGCTTGGGAGATTAGTGTGGGGTATAAATGATTAAAAAAAAAAAAAAAGAAAAATTCCTACTAATCCAATACCAGTACAGTGCTGGTTTGATGACGCAGCTAATTAGCTAATTGTAACGTAGCTTAAAAGTGCAAGGGCTTGCAACAGCGGAGTGATTAACTCCACAGTCCTGGCTCTCAGAAAATCTAGTAATAGATGTCCCATAGAGAAGCTGTAAATAAAATCTAATTAAAATGCAAGATACAAAAAAAAAAAATTTTTTTACACTGGTGTTTCCTAATCCAGGCCTCACCAGAGCTGGATGGCATAAATTTAAGACCCAGAAGGCAGCAAATAATTCATTTCTGTAATACTGTGCAACAACAGAAATACTAATAATAAATTACAAAAAAAGTGGCGAGCAATCTTATTTATTGTAGACTGCATTTATATATTTTTCATTTCAACATGAAAAAGGAAAACAAAAACTTTTTTTCTTTCTTCTTTTTCCCTATTTACTAAAATTGGATTATTTGAAATATGATTTTTAAAAATAAAAAACTTTTTTTTTTTAACTTCTAGTTTCTACTTGTTTCACCACACAAAGCCTAGAAACAAATAATCATGTCTCCAATTATGGAACAGTGCTCACTGTAGTAAACGATGACTGTTTTACGGCCTAATCTCTGGTTATGTGTGATACCTTCTTTTCTCTTTTTACAAAAGATATGATTTAAAAAAATAAGGATCAGCATATGCAGAAAAAAAATGGATAATTAAAATATCCCTTATTTTATTCAGCCTGCATGTCGTGCCTCTTTCCCGTCCCTCTCTTGCTGTATTTAAGGCATGTGGTGATCTATATCAGCACATCATCATGCACACTGTGAGACAGGATGCTGATCAGAAGGTTGTGAGTTCTGCACCAGGCAGCTGCCTTGTCTTAACTCCGGGCTCATGAGGTGTACTCGGTCTCAACTGCGAGACGTTTTGGATAAAATCTTCAGCCCAGTGAGCAGATGGAAATGGAAATGGAAATGGAAATGGAAATGCAAATGCGATGCTGAACCTTCTTCAAATCTTTCAGGTTCGCTTTCAGAGCATGTTGTCAAGCTGGTGTCCTCGTGAGTGATGGAAATTCTACTGTTTCTAAATTAAACAACTGTAAAGCCTCTAAATCTGCAGTAAACAACCCACAATAACAAGTACCTACAGAGACAGAATACACAGAACACCATCGCTGCAGGTTTTCCCAGCACAACATCTGAAAGAGAGACTGTAGCCATTCACACAGGATTCCTGACTGATACCCAGCGTTCCTGGCATCCGGTCCCAAGGTCCCCCTTGACCATGATCAAGATAAACAGCTACTGAAGAGGAAAGAATGTATAGAGCACTTATATAAGGCGGTAACAAGAGGCACCGAGGTCACACCGCATGTACTTCAGAGTGCTTCCCAAATGCATCATCTTCACGGCCGTCACATAAACAATCTGACTGTTCCAAATGACCTAGCCAAGAGAAAGCGCAGAGTACAGAAGTTAGAGCATCTGATTCGGTTCTGAGGTTGAGCGGTCCGGCTCAGATTCCACCCTTGACCCGAGCACAAACATAGAGCCGCATGCTTTTGGGTTTATATTTAAAGCATCCAGAGATCCGCGTCTACTTATACCTTTAATTTCTAGCTTCTACAGTAGCTATTTAAGTTTAAACTGGTATCCGTATTCAACAACTCTACACATCATGTCTACATATCACACTGCTCTCTTGACAATCAGTGAATGTTTGCACCTTTGGTAATCATTTGGTGCTCAAATTCAGTTATTATTGTGCCTTGTGGAAAATCCCTTTCCCCTCTTATTTATTTACATTTTGCAGATTCTGTAAAGTTTGTGCGAACTTACTGTATGATCCCGATTGGATCACAGCAGTTTGTTACAACTTCAATATCATACTTCGATCTGTTAATATTTACCCCTGATGTTGTGGAACATCTGTGAGCCAAGTTCATTCCTGTTATCACTTAGCACTATAGCGGTGATAATCACTCCTTCACCAGACACTCCTATTTTTCCTCACTATCTTCAAGTTAATAAAACCTGAAGCCTGTCATGTTACAGAGGAGAGACCAAGTAAGATAAGAGCAAATAAATATATTATTGACTTACTTATTAGGCATACGCAAGCAATAGAATATACTCTGCATGTATACTGAGATTTTAGACCCACTGAGCGCTATACTGCCATTGTTCTCAAATTCTTCATGCTAATGAAATTCCACAAGATTTTGGAAAAATGGTGATTTGATCACATCACACATTTCCTGCAGATTTTTCAGGCGCGTGTTCATGCAGATCATCTCCTGTTCTACCACACCCGAAAGCTGGTCTACTGGATTCAGGTCTGGTGACTGGAAAGACCATTGAACTCATCAACATGTCCATGAAACCAGTTTGAGGTGTTTGTTTTGCAACATGGTTCATTATCATGCTGGAAATAGCCCTTACAAAATAAATTGTGGACATGAAGTAATCAGCAACAATACTCAAACTGGCTATGACATTCTAGTGGTCATTAGCTGGTATTTGCAAGCCCAAAGTAGGATCACTGAATCACCCTGTTGGTGCCAAATTCTGATTCTACCATCTGTGTTCCTCAGCAGAAATCAGGATTCATCAGATGTGGTTTTGTTTTCTAGTCTTTATCTGTCCAGTTTTAGTGAGTCTGAGCCCAGTGCAGCTCAGCTTCCTGTTCTTGACTGACAGAAGTGAAACCTGATGTGCTCTTCTGCTGTTGAAACTCATCCACCTCAAGGTTCTTCTGAGATGCTTTGCTGCTCACCGCATTTATACAAAATGGTCATCCGAGTTAAATTGAAACTGTCTGGCCGTTCTCCGCTGATCTCTCTTATCAACAAGTTGTTTCCGTCCACAAAATTGCCGCTTACATAATGGTTTTTTTTCTAATTTATTGACCATTCTGAGTAAACTCTGAGACTGTTGTGTGTGTGAAAATCCCAGGAGATCAGCAGTTATAGAAATACACAAACCAGCCAAAAATCACTAACATAACACTTTTTCCACATTCTGATGGCTGATGTGAACTTTACCTAAAGCTACTAACTCGTATCTAAATGATTTTTTGCATTTCCTTGGTGCCACCTAATTGGCTGGTTAGATCATTCTGAATGAGTAGCTGTACTGGTGTTCCTAATAAAGTGCTCATGGGTTTTACACCGGTGTGGAGTACCGAAGCTTCACAACAAGCATTTTTAGCGTACAATTGTCTGTGATAGTTTGCACACGTGACAAAAAACTTCCTCTATTTCCTCTAATCTTCCTCTATGTTTCTTCCAGTGGCTGAAACATACTGACTGCTCCAACACGCTGACACCGGAGACTCCTTCCTTCCACTTTTCAGTAATTACATGTCTCTGTTAAATAACCACGGTGGCTGAGAAGTGCAAATAAATAAATCCCAAACCAAATTAACAAATCCAAAACCACAAGGACAATTCAGACGTTTCTGATTTGTTATTTTGTTTTTCACTTCTCGGCCACCATAAATAACATTTTTTTAAGATCAGTGTTAGATACAAGTCCACTATAGAAGTTGTCGCTACAGAAAACGTTAAAATCTAAACATGGGATTTGGCTTGTTGTTTATTGATGATTTGTTGTTATAGGAAATGAATCAACACATTCTGACCAATCAGATTCAAGAGCTGAACAGGGTTTTTTTTTTTTTTTTTTTTTTTTTAAAGAATATTTTGTAATAGAAAAGAAAATGTCTTACCTACAATGAGTTCAGTGTGTGGGTGATTTTTCCTGACATGTTCCTCAAACAGATCAATAACTGCACTCAGAGCTTTGGGCTCCTTCAATATAGGGCAAATATCCCTAAAATAAAAGGAAACGAATTAAAGACAGCAGCACGAGACCTTATTTATAGTTGTGTCCTCGTTTAGAGCATTGCAGTCACTTTAGTAAAGGGGAAAATAATACATTTATGTATATATATATGTATGTATGTGTGTATATATATATATATATATATATATATATATATATATATATATATATATATATATTTATATATAAATAAAAAAGTTAAACATTGAGTTAGCTAACTTAGCTAGCACAGCTGAGAGCGTGTCATTACTACACAAAATAATAGATATACTTATTTATAAACATTATCGTAACACACAACAAGGACAATACACTCACTTGAACACGATGCCTTTGACAGGAAAATCAGGAACGTTTCTTATATGCTGGAAAACCAGGTCCAGTTTCTGAGCTCGTGAGCTGTCGGCCATGCTTACAGTGCACTGTGGGGAAGGCTGTGTCTCAAATCCACGCCTAGGGCCCTATGTAGTGAACACGGAAGAGCAGCGCGCTCTAGGGCCGTGTTCCAATCCCATTCTGTAGCCGCTAGTCTCGCAGGTACACTGCTACAGTAAAACTGATTTAAAACTAATAACGTGGAACCATATTGTAGGCTACAGAAAAACTCTTTTAGCTTTTAATGGCAGAAGTCTACTTTAAATTTTACAAGTCAGAAGTCTGTATCCATTTATCCTACACGGAGTCATAAGAACCTTCTTGGGCAACACGCTAGATAAGGCCAGTCCATCACAGAGCACGTTCACACCACACACACATTTAGAGATGCCAATCAACTCATGCCTTATATCATGTGGAGAAGAGCACTTGTTGGAAGCCCAAGAGCATGGGATGGACATCTCTATGCACACCCAGGGCGGAGGTGGGAACTGACCACCAACCACCAACCCCTGGAGAAGTGAGGCAAACATGCAGACTACTAAACCACCAGAAATGTACCTCAAAATTCATAATGAAGCTATGTGTGTCTCTCATATCCACACTTAATTTCACAATACTGAATTTTTTCACTGGTATGAAGTTGCCATTACATCTGACAGCAAGGAATTAGTGTCTATAATGAACTCAGAAACTACACTGACCTAATAGTTCCTCATGAGCTATTGACTGCTGTTGTAGAAAGGACATTATTTACTGTCCAGTGTCTCCCAAATGAGGAAGAGGTTCCCTTCTGAGCCTGGTTCCTCTCAAGGTTTCTTCCTTATATCATCTCAGGGAGTTTTTCCTTGCCACCGTTGCCGCAGGCTTGCTCATTAGGGATAAAATAGTTTAATAATTTAATTTAATAATTTCTTTTTCCTTTTTCTGTTTCTCTACTTCTGTAAAGCTGCTTTGAGACAATGTCCATTGTAAAAGGCGCTATACAAATAAATTGAATTGAACTATTACAGGAACAATGATTTATAAATAATAATAATAATAATAATAATAATAATAATAATAATAATAAGACTACTACTAATAATAATAATTATTATAATAATGATAAGGAGAAGAAGAACTGTAGCCTACAGTTAAAACACATTTCTGACATTTGATGAAAATGTATGCTACATTTAAATGTTTTCTTGCTGTTAACAAGAGAATTTCACACAGACAGCCCACTATTTTGGCTTTCACATCGTCTTCAGAAGTAAAAAAGGTTTCTCATAGCATCAAGGTTACACTGACGTTGACATTTCTCAGATCTGAAACGAGAAATTCATAGAAGTCTGAGTGGAATGTTGATAGAGGATACACATTAGAGGATTATACATACACATTGACACACACACACACACACACACACACAGCTAGACAATTTTTCCTGCTTCCAACACATCAACTTTGAGGACTGACCGTTTACTTGCTGCCTAATATATCCCACCCCTTTTCAGGTGCCAGTGTAATGAAATAATCGACGTTATTCACGTCACCTGTCAGTGGTTTTAATGTTACGGCTGATCGCTGTACATGTTACCTAGCTAAATCATTAAACTCGGTCATTAGCTAGCTCATTTCTAACATCTATATTTTCCAGTTGCCTGAACATTCACTTCCACCACTTTAGCCTCTTGGAAGGCAACTTCCATTTACACACGGCTAGTCTTGTGGCATTGCTCCGCTCTGCTTCTAAATTGCTTTAGATTAAAACACTGAGGAGAGGAATGAATGGTGTAGGAGGTGGTTTGGGGAGACCGTACAATCGTGGTTGTTTTTGGCTCATATTCCATTTCGAGATGTGTAAAAATATCCTTTATTCAAAAAAATCATCTTCGGTAAACATGTTATTCTAATGAGGTTCACATTGGATACAAAGTCTGTCCTCATAGAGCAGAGGTACAAGGCAGGAAGATAAGACAGAAGACACCAAGCCTTGGCTCCTATGCATCATTCAGAGTAGCTAATCCAGTGAATTCAGACTCAACAAACTCACATGTACATAAAAACAATACAATAATTCCCTGGTAGTCTGGTGGCAGGATATGAATATAATCCTGGGTTTGATTCCTGGGCAGAGAACTGATCCAACCACTGAGGGGTTAACTCTCAGTGCTGGTCCTGAGCCTGGATAAAATGAAAGGGTTGCATCAAGAAGAACATCCGGAGTAAAAAACCTGCACCAAAATCAAAAGATGCTGATTGGATGATCTGCTGTGGCAACCCCTGAACAGAGAGCAACAAGAAGTTATCACAAATTCAAGCATTAATATTTATATAATTATTTCATTATATACACTGATATAATGAACAGGTATAACATTATTTTTGCATTATTTGAGCAACAGTAGCTCGTCTGTTGGATCGGATCACAGGGGTCAGCCTTCACTCCCCACATGCATCAGTGAGCCTGTCGCTGGTTCATCACTGTTCCTTCCTTGGACCAATTTTGATAGATACTGACCACTGCAGACCGGGAACAGCCCACAAGAGCTGCAGTTTTGGAGATGCTCTGATCCAGTCGTCTAGCCATCACAATTTGGCCCTTGTCAAACTCACTCAAATCCTTACGCTTGTCCATTTTTCCTGCTTCTAACACATCAACTTTGAGGACAAAATGTTCACTTGCTGCCTAATATATCCCACCCACTAACAGGTGCCATGATGAGGAGATCATCAGTGTTATACACGGCACCTCTCACTGGTCATAATGTTATGCCTGATCAGTGTAAATCACCCTTTCTGTAGAAATTTAAGGACATTTTGGTCAAACCTGTTTCAGTCTCAAAGAAGAGGCCAGTGTCAAGTTTCTCTCTTTTTTTTCCTCCTCTTACTTTAGCCAGGTTTCAGTTTCCCAATGACAACTTAAGGTTACTTAACCTTACTTAACCTGTCCAAGCTTAACATTACTAAAGTACATTACTTCCAAAGTAATGAGATAAACATTCTGAGGTGCACAGGATTAGTCAGGCCACAACATACAGCTGGAGGTGCATCATGGGATATCACACAAAAAAAAAACATTATCAGAACATTGTCCTAGCATAATTTCTGCAATGAGATACTCTTAATTTTGCTGAATTTACTTTATGATGTATGAAACAAGACGTCAGCGTAAGACACGCATCCTACTAGTCCTTCATATCCTACGTCTTTCATATTCCTAAGTCATGTGACAAAAAACAGCAAAGAAAAAACAGTAGAAATAAAATTGAACAGCAGGACAGATAAATCTTTACTAAAGACTCCAAATATAAAATTATGAATTTTGATCCATTGTTTATGATTATCATAGGTCAAAAACGAACATAGAATTGGCAAACTTAACATAGAATTGAATTTTAAAAACAATTTAACGATTTTTAATTTCCCTTATCATAAAATAAAAAACCATTGAAAAAATTTTCTATCCATCACGATTGCATTCAGAATCTTTAGATAAATATTATGCAATAGAAACAAAAAAACCCCTGTACAGTGATGTATTATTCTGGACAGTAGTATCAGTTTTTCCCATTATATAAAAATATTTCTGAGATGCATCAATGGGGCCAGTCACATTTCCATGGTTTAGACGGTGGTGCTTTGAGACACTTCCCCAACTTCTCACATCCTGGTGGAGCCCAATTCTGTTAAAACAGAACAAAACAAACCTCAGACCACATTTACAATGACATTAGGGATATCATACCATAGTTACCCTTACTCCACAGCCTGCTGTTTATTAAGACTGAAATAAAACTGACCACTGGGGGACACTGTTGCCACACCGGACTTTTGTGTAGCGCCTGCAGCGCCGCACCTCCTCTCCATTAACCAGGCATACCACATCTCAAAGGAAATATTTTCCCTCCGCTACAGAGCAGCTACCAGAATTTCTTTACTTACACTAAAATATGTAGAGAATAAAAAAAAAGAAAGAAAATATTCAGCACTGGGGGTGAAAGGTGAGCGAGAACAAAGAGCAGTGGAAAAAATACCCCTCTAATTATCTAGCAGCTCTGTACAACAAATGAACTGCATTAAAATAAATAAAACGGCTTGAAGATGTCGACAGAGAATAATGTTAATAAGCAGAATAATGAACAGAAAAAAAGTTTTAATATCTGAATCCCAACTTGCTGCAGCATATCTAATTAATGGCTAAAAAGGGAATATTCACATGAGGCTAAATCGACTCACAGTCCAATTGTTCTTACTACAGCATGTGTGTTTCTCTTTGTGAGACAATACCGTGTGAGAAAGTACAATTAAAGCAGCCATGTAGGAGCTCTGATATCATTTAGAGCTCCTGCGATACGGCATTATTCTTAGTATTGTGCAAAGAATGGAAAGTGTGAGCTTCATAGAGATTGATAAGACAGTGAGGCCACGCCTCCTTCACTAGGACGTTTTAAATCAGAGGACAATAATAATGAAATACTGATGTACGTATAGAGAATTATAAGTATAATAATTAAATCATTTTTTTTTAGTATTTAATTATAAGCGTATTCTCATTTCTAAATGTTTTTTTATTATATCTTATTATTACACATGATTTTTTAAAAATACATGAATAATGAAATCTCACATCTTTTTCAGGCTTGGGAATGTGAACATGCTTAGAATAAAAGCCTGGCAGGTTGTTAGAAATATAGAGACAGCGGCGTGAAAATGAGTCAAAGGTGAGGCAGGGGGGAGAATATTAAACGGCCTGATAAAAGAGGCTCGTCTCACCATCACTGCCAGATCACACATGTTCAGCTGAGGCTCTCCGGGCACGAGCGTCCGCTTATGCTGCTCCACTATGGCATTGATACGTCCAAGAACTTGCTGATATTCCGCAGACAGGACACTGAGAGAGAGGGAGAGAGAGAGAGTGAGAGATGGGTGTGGGGGAGGGAGGAAAGCAAGAAATGTACCTTGCAGCATGAACAAAACCAATCATACACACGCCAAAGCGGGGCAATCACACCAAGCCATCAATTGGTCCACGCTCACATATACACAATTACACGCGCACACACAAAGAGGCGCTCTGAAAAGAGCCGGGCTCTTCAGTAAAGTCAAGGACACTCAAGCTATTGCTTCCACCTCACACACACACACAGCCCCGGTGAACAGTTATATACTGGAGATGAACAGGAGTCAGGCATGGCAGTGCACACACACAAAGCAGAGGACACTGAGGGTCAATGAAATGCCTGAGGAGAAAAAACATACACCATTAGAGCTGCACTACACCATGTGATACAAATTAAGGCAAGAGAATCTCAGTGTATTTAATTAGAGCCCTATTCCTTCTTGATTATGTAAATAGGACAAAAAAATATTTATAGTTTATAAACTGTTAGAACATGGAAAACAACAAAAAAAATTATGGAAACATCGCTTCTTCCTGATTTTTTAATTCCTAAACTTTTGCATCTATCATGGTTGATGCAATATAAAAATTCTAATGTTCAATCTGTCTACAGCATCATGGGCTTATAAATATTCATATTCATTTAAATAATAAATATTTTATGTAAAATTAAAGCCGAAATAAATAATAACACTGCATATTTACATACAGTATATAAAAGTACTCATCTCTAAAGTACGCTGATTTTTGTTTTCCTCTTGTTGAGTGAGTGAGAAGTGCTCCTTAATGCAGGATGCTGGACACATGGACACACACACACACACACACACACACACTACAGTGAAGACCCCCATTGCTCTCAGAGAATTGCTGTCCTCAATAGGACCTGTAGAGTTAATGGCCTCTTCAGACAGTGCATGTGTGTGTCAGAGAGAAAACCATACACACACACTCACTCTCTCTCTCTCACACACACACACACACACACAAACTAATATCACCACAGCAATTATGCCCTTAATACACTGGCAGGCTGCACCTGTGTCAGCGCCGCCTCCTGATTGGCCCCCTGGGAGTTTGTGTGTGCGTGTGCGTGGGGTGAAGGGTCAATTAGTGTAATAACCTCAGGCTCAGTCCGAATCACACCTTCACTCACAGCGCTCCAGCTCTCCCCAAGGGAGCACAGCCTTCCACCACACACTAACACCTGCTCCTCCATCGCCTCCTCGAGAGACGCCACATCCAAGCACTAACTGATAATGATGAGTCGGCTTATTACGCAAAAGACAGCAGGGCCGAGGCCGGACCATGACGCTATACACAGTTGCATAAGTTTGCGCACCCCTGTGATATTCTGTGATATTATCAAAGATATGACATGGCAATATTTTATCCATTCTTTTTTGGCAAAAACGTTGTAAATCTAATGAATGGGGCAGTGGTGGCTCAAGTGGTTAAAGCTCTGGGTTGTTGATCAGAGGATCGGGGTTCAAGCCCCAGCACCTCCAAGCTCAACTGTTGGGCAATTGAGCAAGGCCATTAACCCTCTCTGCTTCAGGGGTGCTGTATCATAGCTGCCCATGCGCTCTGACCCCAACTTCCTCAGCTGGGATAGGCGAAGAAAAGAATTCCACTGTGCTGTAATGTATGTGTGGCGATAATAAAAGCTTCATGCCCTCAGTTCTATGTTCTATGAATTGTAAGGACATCTCTTTGTTTTTCACTTAATTTCAGGAAAAGGTTTTGAGTTGATTTCTCTTCGTTTATTTTTTTTTACATTACAAAACCCTGCCATTTTAACAGATCTGTGTAAACCTTTCCTATCCACTGTACATGATCGCCTACATGATGGTAGCAGACAAAAGCTGAACGGCATTTTATATAAATCAAAATTTCACCATTAAAATTTGTCTAAAGAATGCTGTGCTTGTGGTAATTACAATATTATAACAACATATACATATGCCATACTGTTACACATCAGCACACATGTCTACTCTGGACAATTTTCCAACATTCTCTCTTCTGACTTTGCTTCTTTTAAAATAAATATTTTTAGGTTAGGTTTGAACGCTGTTCTCAGACTAAAGCTCATGGCCCTTAAAGATGATTTGATTATTTGATCACTTTATAAATTAGAAAGCTGGGATTGTGGAATCGTGTGTATTTAAGAGTTCGGGTTACGGTACAGTAGATGTCAGATAGTTTGCTAACAATGCTCATCTTTTGGCGCAGTATGTCCTATACCCATAAGCACTGAATCAATAATTAACACCGGTATTTTTATTTATGCCAAGCGTCCAGCTGAAGGAAAAAAAAAAGTGCTCTGTCAGCACAGTTCGTTAGCATCGTTCACGCCAACAGTTTCCTCTCCGCAACCACAGTGGCATAAATTATAATAACACCGCATGCAAATGCAGGCCTTTGATTTATAATGCATGACACCCAAGGGGCAGGGGTATTGCTCAGGTGTCACCATACTGATTAGTGATTCACAAGCCCACTGCTTCCAACACACACACACGCACCTCTCCACCTTCCAAATACTCTATTGTAAAAGCATTAAAATAAGTCCTCACATGAACGCAACACAAACTTGCACAAGAGAATGGACAAATAAAGAAACCCACCTCACACACACACACACACATGCAGAAAGACAAGGGAATTGAGCACAAGAGACAATCAAATACCTCTGCCCTTTCTCTCTGTGTGGAAATTGAGCAATTCAGTCGGGACTATTGATTGGAGACTGAAACGTTCGTGGGAAGCAGATGAGGCCTGAGCTGCTGGCAGCATTAGCCTCAGGGCTTAAGTTCTCAGTGCACGGTGAAAGGGCCAGGGAGTGTGTGGGGGGTGGTTGGGAAGACAGGGACTGTGTCCAGGGACAGATTTCACCAGTCAATTGTCCTAGTTAGTGTGTTTTCCCTGCTGGTGCAGTGCTAACACTCTCATTCATCATTCACTACGATACACGTAAGAACACCGTGTCCAGTCCAGACTGATGTCCAGTCCAGACGTCAGACACTCAAAGATAGTTCAAGATAACTGACTGTGTGATTATATTAGAATCTCTCTCTAAATAATAATTAAACCATAAATAAAGCATGATGTTGTGTAGTGTTGGTGTGTAGTGTTGAACTGTGTTGATGTTGTGCAGTGTTGAACTGTGTTGATGGTGTGTAGTGTTGAACTGTGTTGATGGTGTGTAGTGTTGAACTGTGTTGATGGTGTGTAGTGTTGAACTGTGTTGATGGTGTGTAGTGTTGAACTGTGTTGATGGTGTGTAGTGTTGAACTGTGTTGATGGTGTGCAGTGTTGAACTGTGTTGATGGTGTGTAGTGTTGAACTGTGTTGATGGTGTGTAGTGTTGAACTGTGTTGATGGTGTGCAGTGGTGAACTGTGTTGATGTTGTGCAGTGGTGAACTGTGTTGATGGTGTGTAGTGTTGAACTGTGTTGATGGTGTGCAGTGTTGAACTGTGTTGATGGTGTGCAGTGTTGAACTGTGTTGATGTTGTGCAGTGTTGATGTTGTGTAGTGTTGATTTTGTGTAGTGTTGAACTGTGTTGATGTTGTGTAGTGTTGATTTTGTGTAGTGTTGAACTGTGTTGATGTCGTGTAGTGTTGTTGCGCAGTGTTGAACTGTGTTGATGGTGTGTAGTGTTGAACTGTGTTGATGTTGTGCAGTGTTGAACTGTGTTGATGGTGTGTAGTGTTGATGTTGTGTAGTGTTGAACTGTGTTGATGTTGTGCAGTGTTGAACTGTGTTGATGGTGTGTAGTGTTGATGTTGTGTAGTGTTGAACTGTGTTGATGTTGTGCAGTGGTGAACTGTGTTGATGGTGTGTAGTGTTGATGTTGTGTAGTGTTGAACTGTGTTGATGTTGTGCAGTGGTGAACTGTGTTGATGGTGTGTAGTGTTGAACTGTGTTGATGGTGTGCAGTGTTGAACTGTGTTGATGTTGTGCAGTGGTGAACTGTGTTGATGGTGTGTAGTGTTGAACTGTGTTGATGGTGTGTAGTGTTGAACTGTGTTGATGGTGTGCAGTGTTGATGTTGTGTAGTGTTGATTTTGTGTAGTGTTGAACTGTGTTGATGTTGTGTAGTGTTGATTTTGTGTAGTGTTGAACTGTGTTGATGTCGTGTAGTGTTGTTGCGCAGTGTTGAACTGTGTTGATGGTGTGTAGTGTTGAACTGTGTTGATGTTGTGTAGTGTTGAACTGTGTTGATGTTGTGCAGTGTTGAACTGTGTTGATGGTGTGTAGTGTTGATGTTGTGTAGTGTTGAACTGTGTTGATGTTGTGCAGTGTTGAACTGTGTTGATGGTGTGTAGTGTTGATGTTGTGTAGTGTTGAACTGTGTTGATGTTGTGCAGTGGTGAACTGTGTTGATGGTGTGTAGTGTTGAACTGTGTTGATGGTGTGCAGTGTTGAACTGTGTTGATGTTGTGCAGTGTTGATGTTGTGTAGTGTTGATTTTGTGTAGTGTTGAACTGTGTTGATGTCGTGTAGTGTTGTTGTGCAGTGTTGAACTGTGTTGATGTTGTGTAGTGTTGAACTGTGTTGATGTTGTGCAGTGTTGAACTGTGTTGATGGTGTGTAGTGTTGATGTTGTGTAGTGTTGAACTGTGTTGATGTTGTGCAGTGTTGAACTGTGTTGATGGTGTGTAGTGTTGATGTTGTGTAGTGTTGAACTGTGTTGATGTTGTGCAGTGGTGAACTGTGTTGATGGTGTGTAGTGTTGATGTTGTGTAGTGTTGAACTGTGTTGATGTTGTGCAGTGGTGAACTGTGTTGATGGTGTGTAGTGTTGAACTGTGTTGATGTTGTGCAGTGTTGAACTGTGTTGATGGTGTGTAGTGTTGATGTTGTGTAGTGTTGATTTTGTGTAGTGTTGAACTGTGTTGATGTCGTGTAGTGTTGTTGTGCAGTGTTGAACTGTGTTGATGTTGTGCAGTGTTGAACTGTGTTGATGGTGTGTAGTGTTGATGTTGTGTAGTGTTGAACTGTGTTGATGTTGTGCAGTGTTGAACTGTGTTGATGGTGTGTAGTGTTGAACTGTGTTGATGGTGTGCAGTGTTGAACTGTGTTGATGGTGTGCAGTGTTGATGTTGTGAAGTGTTGAACTGTGTTGATGGTGTGTAGTGTTGATGTTGTGTAGTGTTGAACTGTGTTGATGGTGTGTAGTGTTGATGTTGTGCAGTGGTGAACTGTGTTGATGGTGTGTAGTGTTGAACTGTGTTGATGGTGTGCAGTGTTGAACTGTGTTGATGGTGTGCAGTGTTGAACTGTGTTGATGGTGTGTAGTGTTGAACTGTGTTGATGGTGTGCAGTGTTGATGGTGTGTATTGTTGAACTGTGTTGATGTTGTGCAGTGTTGAACTGTGTTGATGTTGTGCAGTGTTGATGGTGTGCAGTGGTGAACTGTGTTGATGGTGTGCAGTGTTGATGTTGTGAAGTGTTGAACTGTGTTGATGGTGTGTAGTGTTGATGTTGTGTAGTGTTGAACTGTGTTGATGTCGTGTAGTGTTGTTGTGCAGTGTTGAACTGTGTTGATGGTGTGTAGTGTTGATGTTGTGCAGTGGTGAACTGTGTTGATGGTGTGTAGTGTTGAACTGTGTTGATGGTGTGCAGTGTTGAACTGTGTTGATGGTGTGTAGTGTTGAACTGTGTTGATGGTGTGCAGTGTTGATGGTGTGTATTGTTGAACTGTGTTGATGTTGTGCAGTGTTGAACTGTGTTGATGTTGTGCAGTGTTGATGGTGTGCAGTGGTGAACTGTGTTGATGGTGTGTAGTGTTGAACTGTGTTGATGGTGTGCAGTGTTGAACTGTGTTGATGGTGTGTAGTGTTGATGTTGTGTAGTGTTGAACTGTGTTGATGTTGTGTAGTGTTGATGGTGTGCAGTGTTGGTGTGCAGTGTTGAACTGTGTTGATGGTGTGCAGTGTTGAACTGTGCAGTGTTGTGTGTAGTGTTGAACTGTGTTGATGGTGTGCAGTGTTGAACTGTGTTGATGGTGTGTAGTGTTGATGGTGTGCAGTGTTGGTGTGCAGTGTTGAACTGTGTTGATGGTGTGCAGTGTTGAACTGTGTTGATGGTGTGTAGTGTTGATGGTGTGCAGTGTTGGTGTGCAGTGTTGAACTGTGTTGATGGTGTGCAGTGTTGAACTGTGTTGATGGTGTGTAGTGTTGAACTGTGTTGATGGTGTGTAGTGTTGAACTGTGTTGATGGTGTGTAGTGTTGAACTGTGTTGATGGTGTGCAGTGTTGAACTGTGTTGATGGTGTGCAGTGTTGAACTGTGTTGATGGTGTGTAGTGTTGAACTGTGTTGATGGTGTGTAGTGTTGAACTGTGTTGATGGTGTGCAGTGTTGAACTGTGTTGATGGTGTGCAGTGTTGAACTGTGTTGATGGTGTGCAGTGTTGAACTGTGTTGATGTTGTGCAGTGTTGATGGTGTGTAGTGTTGAACTGTGTTGATGGTGTGCAGTGTTGAACTGTGTTGATGGTGTGCAGTGTTGAACTGTGTTGATGGTGTGTAGTGTTGAACTGTGTTGATGGTGTGTAGTGTTGAACTGTGTTGATGGTGTGTAGTGTTGAACTGTGTTGATGGTGTGCAGTGTTGAACTGTGTTGATGGTGTGCAGTGTTGAACTGTGTTGATGTTGTGCAGTGTTGATGGTGTGTAGTGTTGAACTGTGTTGATGTTGTGCAGTGTTGAACTGTGTTGATGTTGTGTAGTGTTGATGGTGTGCAGTGTTGAACTGTGTTGATGTGTAGTGTTGATGGTGTGCAGTGTTGGTGTGCAGTGTTGAACTGTGTTGATGGTGTGCAGTGTTGAACTGTGTTGATGGTGTGCAGTGTTGGTGTGCAGTGTTGAACTGTGTTGATGGTGTGTAGTGTTGAACTGTGTTGATGGTGTGTAGTGTTGAACTGTGTTGATGGTGTGTAGTGTTGAACTGTGTTGATGGTGTGCAGTGTTGAACTGTGTTGATGGTGTGCAGTGTTGAACTGTGTTGATGGTGTGCAGTGTTGAACTGTGTTGATGGTGTGTAGTGTTGAACTGTGTTGATGGTGTGTAGTGTTGAACTGTGTTGATGGTGTGTAGTGTTGAACTGTGTTGATGTTGTGTAGTGTTGATGGTGTGCAGTGTTGGTGTGCAGTGTTGAACTGTGTTGATGGTGTGCAGTGTTGAACTGTGTTGATGGTGTGTAGTGTTGAACTGTGTTGATGGTGTGTAGTGTTGAACTGTGTTGATGGTGTGTAGTGTTGAACTGTGTTGATGGTGTGTAGTGTTGAACTGTGTTGATGGTGTGCAGTGTTGAACTGTGTTGATGGTGTGCAGTGTTGAACTGTGTTGATGGTGTGTAGTGTTGAACTGTGTTGATGGTGTGTAGTGTTGAACTGTGTTGATGGTGTGCAGTGTTGAACTGTGTAGTGTTGAACTGTGTTGATGGTGTGTAGTGTTGAACTGTGTTGATGGTGTGTAGTGTTGAACTGTGTTGATGGTGTGTAGTGTTGAACTGTGTTGATGGTGTGTAGTGTTGAACTGTGTTGATGGTGTGTAGTGTTGAACTGTGTTGATGGTGTGCAGTGTTGAACTGTGTTGATGGTGTGCAGTGTTGAACTGTGTTGATGGTGTGTAGTGTTGAACTGTGTTGATGGTGTGCAGTGTTGAACTGTGTTGATGGTGTGTAGTGTTGAACTGTGTTGATGGTGTGCAGTGTTGAACTGTGTTGATGGTGTGCAGTGTTGAACTGTGTTGATGGTGTGCAGTGTTGAACTGTGTTGATGGTGTGCAGTGTTGAACTGTGTTGATGGTGTGTAGTGTTGAACTGTGTTGATGGTGTGCAGTGTTGAACTGTGTTGATGGTGTGTAGTGTTGAACTGTGTTGATGGTGTGCAGTGTTGAACTGTGTTGATGGTGTGTAGTGTTGAACTGTGTTGATGGTGTGCAGTGTTGAACTGTGTTGATGTTGTGTAGAGTTGAACTTTGTCAGGATGTTGTGTGATGTGCAGTGAATGTTATTATCTTTAGTATGCTGTGTGTCGAGGTGTTATATTTTCGTGTTGTGCTGTAATAAATGGATTGTGTTAAGATGTTAATAGTTGTGTTAAGATGTAATGTGTTATATTGTTGTGTAACTGTCGATCCACGCTGTGTCCAGTTGTGTTGATGCACTGAAGTTTTGAATGGTGTTGCTCAGCTCTGTGTTGCACTACATCAGTCTGAGCTGTGTTGAGTCATGTGTGTTAAACTGTGTTGGTCTGTACTGAATAGCGCTTGTCAGAGCTGTGTTTGAATGTCTTGCATTAAATTGTGAGCTGTGTTAAATTGTGTTGGTGTGTGTTGTGTTGTGTTGGTGTGTGTTGTGTTGTGTTGTGTTGGAAACGATTGGAGGTGGGTGTGTTCAGTCAGGCTCTACATCATCTTAAGTGGCTCTTTAAGTAAAGACTGAGATTAATGAACACAGAGTGTGGCGAGAAGGTGGGGGAGAGAGAAAGTCAAAAGCAGCACACAGGCACTTCCAACACACACAGACACACACAGACACACACACACACACACACCCCAACAAGAAAGGCAAGGGTTAAACTGTGACACAGCACGAACACCTTCTGAAAGCCATATAAATTCTACAGCGTTCCACACAGCTATTGATTTCTTCAGAGAATCTCTTTTCTCCCCCTTACTCGAGTCCAATGGAGCAAAAAAGGATGGAGAGATCAAAAACAACATTAATGTTTAATTATTCCATCTTGCTTTGAGAGAGCGAGAGAGAGAGAGAGCAGAAATCGAGGGAGAGGGGGTTGAGTAGGGGGGTAGTAAAGAAAGAAAGAGGGAAGGAGGACGAAGAGGAGGAGAAAGAGAGAAAAGACGATGGTTAAAAGAGAGAGCAAGAGAGAGAGAGTGTTGTGGATATGAGATTCCTTTACTAGATAAAAGGAGAGTTCTAGGTTGAAGAATGAGAAAGAGAGCAGAAGAGGACAGAGGAACAAAAAAAAAAAGATGTGTGTATGTGTGTGTGTCAGAGAGAGAGAGAGAGAGAGAGAGAGAGAGATGAAGTGAGTGAGACAGACAGAAAGAGAGGCAGGCCGTGGGGATTTCAATAGCCTGAGGGCCAAAAGGCTAATACAACTGACAACAAGCAAATAAAGGCAAATAAAGGTAGCTGGAGCAGGCGCTGTCCACACACACACACACACACACACACACACACACACACACAGATCTGGGGTGGGAGGTCGAGGGCAAAACCTCCTGCTCTCTCCTCCACATCACAGCCAAAGCTGTTGCTGATTTATTTATTTATTTATTTATATGACATACCATAATTATTACTATAACTCCCTCTTTTATTTGAAAACCACTTAGCATTCTCCACTCATGTTTCTGCAGCCTTGTTTTTTTTTTTTTTTTTTTACAAGCCCGTGACCACAGGAGTGTCCATTAATCAGTGCCTCCTTCCGGCTTGCAGCGCCACCTCGACAATCTGTCTTCGAATTTTATCCAGCAGCTTGTGCACATGCAGATAATGATCTTTTAAGGTGCTGTTTGCAATCACGAAAAGAGCCGTTTAATCAGCCTCCCTCGGAGCGTGCAGATCAATCTGGATCAGTATCGATCGGACAGATTCAGACTCGCACTTCTCCTCCTCCTCCTCCTCCTCCTCCTCCTCCTCCTCTCCATTCAGCAGGCGGCACTGAGCCGAGGCAGACAAACAAGTCAGAGAGAGAGAGCGGGGATGATACCGAAGACCTCCATCGCTGTTTCTGTCAGGACGGCTTAGATAAGATGCTGAAAGATGTCCTCCGAGCTGAAGGCCAGTGTCTACATTAGGTTTTAAAAATTCCACTACGGAATAAATTATCCTCATTTAAATGAATCTAAAATAATACCATTTCAACAAGTGCTACTGTAATTTTATTTTAATTTTTGAAATCCCACAAAAAAACAACCCATCATCACCATGCAGACAAGATTTCTAAAAATTTGCCGCAGAGATTGTGTGTACTTCTTTTTCATATCAAAAGTCAATAAAAATGACTGGGCAGTTTGCATTCAACTAAATGTACAGCTTCCAAACCTCCAAAATCCCAACACACACACACACACACACAGCCAGCCAGCTGGTGTAACAGAGGCCAGCAGTAGGTGCCATGCAGGTAAACCTCACTCCCCTGATCTCAAGAGGCACACTAGCGACTGACACTAGTGGCTGCAATTTTTAGCCTCCGTGCGCCTGCCTCCCATGCCAGAGACCCGGGTTCGAGACCAGCTCGGAGCTGGTGTGAGAAGGACCCTCTGGGTTACATTGGTGCCGTGACCCAGATGGGAGTGAGGTTTAGGGGGATGAGTGTAACGGAGGCCAGCGGTAGGTGCTGTGCAGGAAAACCTCAGTCCCCTGATCTCAAGAGGCACGCCAGTGGCTGCAGTCTTTAGCCTCCTTGTTAGCGCGCCTGCCTCCCATGCCAAAGACCAGGGTTCAAGACCCAATCGGAGCGGGTGCGAGTAGGACCCGCGGGGGTTACACTGGCACATACCAAATGCTTTTGTACAAAGTGACTTATAATTGAGATTAGACACAATCTTTGGGACAATACCATTGCTGGCTTCAATAAAGAAGACGACTGCAATAAGACGTCCCTCCGGAATTTAAAAGGGACTGAAAACTGGTCATCATGAGCTTAAAAAAATCCTTAAAAATCTACCTGGGTCAATGTCCTAATTATATCCATTACCAGTTGTACAACACCATTGTACCATATGATCAGAAACACATCCATTATTTCATTTGTACAGACAAGATCAGAGTGCTGAATCACTGACCTGTAAAGAGTTCAGAACTTTCATCACAGAGTTTTAGTGTAAATCAGAAGTGGTGAAATTGATCATATTTAGTTCATGTTCTGTTCAATGAAGCCAGTAAAACAAGGTGTCCAGTCTTATCCGCAGTGTTCATTTCATAGGTGTTCATTTCAGTCAAGCAGAACAGAGCCAGAACTGATTCCACCTGTTAAATCAGTAGATCTTGGCTTTCAGTAGACTCAGGTTTGGCTCCTGCTTGGTTGGGATAAAAGTCTGTACCCACACTGGCCCTTTTTGGATAAGACTGGACACCACTGGTCTGAGTGTCTGAACTGCACAAAGCAGTACAGGGTTTGTAAGCATGGAAAACGGTGTGAGCGGTGGTATGTCCATGTGTGTATCACATTGAGAGACAATCACTGAGTGCTAATGCTATACTCTATTGTCAGTGAGAGGCAAGGCAGCACTGCATATGGTTTCTGTTAAATACTGTGCAAGTACAGCCAAAGAAATCTACTCCTCAGTGTTATTGTATCCACGATTTCACTTCTACACTATTCAATATGGACTACATGTTTCAGTGACATGTCCAGTAAAACTTTTTTTTCTGCCTCCTAGTGGGTATCTTCACATTATGTGCACAAGTATAAAGGCACATACCAATGTGACCCATGTGAGATATGCAGATGTACAAATCAGGCCTTACTCATGCTGACAGACTTACTCCAGCCATACCTGATTGGGTGTGTCTCTCCTGGGTCTCGCCCTAGATGGAAGATGAGAGGCTGCATGGTGTGCTCCTGCTGGATGTGATTGGTGACCCCTGGAACCTCCTGGCCAGGACAAAAGTTTATACCCTGTGGGAAACACAAGCATGGACAAGATTTTATATCTAACAGTCAGAAAAGGGGAAAAAAAAACATACACATTTACAGGTCATTCAGGCAGTGACACGATTTTCATAATTTTGTCTCAGTACACCACTACAACGTTTTTTCAAATAAAGCAATCAATATCGAAGTGTAGACTTTCAGCATGGGGTGGCCTGTTTCCTTATTATTTCATGACAAATTAAAGGGAGAAATAAGGTATGGTGTTGGTTCAGAAGCTTGAATTTACATTTGGTAGCTGACTGACAGAAACGATCAATATGAGGTCCAAAGCCGTCTACCAATAGACTGAAAATAAAACAAAACAGATCTTTCAGAGATAGCAGAAACATTAGGTGTGGCCAAATTGGTACATTTTTAAAGATGGAGGAATGCACTGGTGAGCTCGGCAACACCGCAAGCCCTGAAGATTACAGAAGGCTAAAGTGGATGATTGCAGAATTCTTTCCTTGGTGAAGAAAAACCACTTCGGAGTCAAGGAAGGAGGTAGGAGTATCACTGTGAAAGTCTACAATCAAGAGGAGACTTCATGAATGTAAATACAGGGGGTTTATCTCAAAATGCAAACCAGTCAAGAACAGAAAGCCCAGAATAGAGTTTGATCCTGCACAAGATTCTTTGGATAGATGACACCAAGATGAACTTGTAGCAGAATGATGGGACGAGAAGAGTATGTAGAAGGAAAGGAAGAGCTCATGATCCAATGCATGTATCATATCATCTGTCAAACACGGTGGCGGCAGTGTTATGGCACTGACATACGGTACGGCTAACACCGGAAGTGGGTTACTGGTGTTTATTGATGTGACTGCTTATAGAAGTAAGAGGAAACATATAGGAGCTATAATTTCTGCTTAGATTCAGTCGCATTTTGGAGAACAAAAAACCTAATAGGACTTCACAACATAGTACATAGCTTCTTAGGGCAAAGAAATGAAATGTTCTTGAAATGCCCGAGTCATTCAATTGACCGCAAAACCAACTGAGCTCGCTTTTCACTCACAGACACAAAACTGAAAAGAGAAAGAGCTACAAACAAGCAGCAAGTGAATTCAGCTGCAGTCAAGTAAAGCTCTGGCAAAGTGTCTCAAGGGAGGAACACTCAGCTCCAGGGATCCAGACTTCAGACTGCAAAGGATTTGCATCCAAGTATTAAAAATAATCTTTATATTTATAGCTATGCTTGTTTTGGGAATTAATTGTGAGCCTGCGAAAATAGTTTCATGGGACTATGTTAAAAAAAAAAAAAAAAAAAAAGCTTCAAAATGGTTAAAGCAATATTTTGGTTAAAACCCCTTGAATTAAAGCTAAAAGTCTACACTTATCAATCAGTCATATCTTGATTGCTTCATTTCATATCCATTATAATGTAAAAAAAAAAAGAAAAAGAAGAGCAAAATTAAAAACATTGTGTCTGTGTATAAACAGCTAGGACTGATTTGTGGCCATTCATTAGCATGTATTTTTGCAGAACATTTTAACATATTTCGCAAAGTTTTCCTGACATTCATTAAAATATCCTCTCACAGAAGAAAAACTAGACTCTGTGGCACCCATAGCTTGTAGACAAGAGGAAAACAAATTAGCCTTTGCTCATCAAAAATCCCAGCATCCCTAAAGGTACAGTGAAGACCTGCATCAGTATGCAGAGTTTGATGATATTCTGATTCTTTGACCTTAGTGAACTAGCATGAGGATCTGTTTTAGGCTGAGACTACAAAGCTCTTCTCTAAGACACTCTGGAGAAGGTCTGTGAAATGTTAGAAATGCAAAACAAAGATGTTCTGGTATTCGCAACATGGCATATAAACACCCAATTTCTATTCTTCCTTATCTTTTGCTCCAGTTTCTCAAAGAACACGCTGACACTAAACCCCATTACATAAACTTTAGTAGTTTTTTTCTTTCATCTATTATTATGGATGCATATTTTTACTACTTGATATTCAGATCTATATTTATATATATATATATATATATATAGCATCATACCAACATATTGAAAGCATAAGGTATATTGACTGACCCTTATGACACACTCTTCAGCAGAAATTCAATTAAGAGACATGATGGATGGAGAGATGCAGTGGAAACATCAATAACCCTCAGCCTACAAGGAGGCTTCAGAACAATCAGTGAACAGGCCTGCTGTATGGAAATGTGTGTGTTTTTGTTTCCTGTTCTTTACTGTAGCCTCACTGCCTGAAGCTATTGAGGTCCCTTTTCAACAAGACACTGGTGAGACTGCAGTGTGTGTGTGTGTGTGTGTGTGTAAGAAGGAGCAGGAGGTAAGAAGTGTGTTCTCAATTTTGGTGTATGGAGGAGAATACTGGGGCAAAGCCTATGCATGGAAGAGGGACACACACACACACACATTTATCTGCAGATCTATTTAGTCATAATACACTAAACATGGACTCTAAAATACTACAGTACTGCAACATTCTTTCTCAATCCTGGCCCTGACATTTCACTGCTCTGAGCATGTAGATATTTTGCATCCTTAGAACCAGGTTTATACAGTACAGCATTCACACAGAGAATTCATTCATCACATGTTTCGAGCATGTGTGGTTTTAGACGGTAGAACGTGAAGAGCTAACGGCAGCCAATTTACCGCCACTGCAACCAAAGACAACTGACGGTCCTGACACTGTCAGAAATATTTTTATTAAAATCTTTGAGCGTGACTGCTTTTATGTTCAGATGGTCATCTAAAAGCCACCAATAGGAAGACACTATAGAACAATGTGCAACTCGCAGGACAGCAAATACATGCTTAATGCCTTTTTTGAAGATTTGTTTATGCAAGCTAATTTTCTGCACAAAACCAGATTGCACTGATTGATGATATCAGAACATGGGAATTTTCCCCGACATAGAGAACACATTACCATACAGTCTGTGACAGAATTACAGCATTTTATTGGGATCATCCTGTACAGTGTGACAAGTAATAATCTTAAAAGACTGCTGTAATCACTCATGCTTATATTACCTTTTATTACCCATTATAGATTTAGCCCCTATTTTTTTTGTTGCTGTTTTAATAATCTCTACTTTTTCTGGAGAGGTTTTCCACTAGAATTGAGAAGGGTGGTTGTGAGAATCTCCCATTCAGCCACGAGAGCATTAGTGAGAGAAGATACTAATGTTGGGCAAGAAGGCACACAGAAGGTGTTCAGTGAGGTGAAGGTCAGGGTTCTTCCAGTTCCTCTACACTATGAACCACGTCTTCATGAAGCTTGCTTTGTGCACAAGGAGAGATCTTAATGCATTATAATGCATTCTGTTCAACTGTGTGCTTTAAACTTTGTGGCAACAGTTTAGAGAAGGTCCACCTATGGGTGTGATGGTCAGGAGAACATCAAAAGTTGGTTATATAGTGTATAAAAGACAGTAGCACTCCTAGAGCTGCCATAAATTCTGTGGGATTAAAGAGAATTACTGTATACACCAATCAGGCAAAACATTATGATCACTGAGTGGTGACGTGAATAACACTGATTATCTCCTCATCATGGCACCTGTTAGTGGGTGGGATATATTAGGCAACAAGTGAACATTTTGTCCTCAAAGTTGATGTGTTAGAAGCAGGAAAAATGGGCAAGGATTTGAGCAAGTTTGACAAAGGGCCAAATTGTGATGGCTAGACAACTGGATCAGAGCATCTCCAAAACTGCAGCTCTTGTGGAGTGTTCCCAGTCTGCAGTGGTCAGTATCTATCAAAATTGGTCCAAGGAAGGAACAGTGGTGAACCGGCAACAGAGTCATGGCCGGCCAAGGCTCATTGATGCACGTGGGGAGCGAAGGCTGGCCCGTGTGATCCGATCCAACAGACAAGCTACTGTTGCTCAAACTGCTGAAGAAGTTAATGCTGGTTCTGATAGAAAGGTGTCAGAATACACAGTGCATGACCGGTCAGGGCTGTTTTGGCGGCAAAAGGGGGACCAACACAATATTAGGCAGGTGGTCATAATGTTATGCCTGATCAGTGTAAATCCATATACTGTGGAAGTCAAAGATGAAATAAAAAAATCAATGACCAAACAAACAAGGAAGAAAACCAACAAATTATTAATATTTCTTTTACTATGTACTGTAAGGAGTTGTTTAATGCTAGAGTAGATAGAAATATGATGAAAAGGGTGATATATAATATTTGTATAACTTAATATGCAAAAAGAAATAAAAAATAATCAAGTTCCTTTGCTTACAGTCAACACAAGTAAAGAAATGCCACTGTATAGAGAGCAAAAATTCATCTTACAGTCCTTACACAGTACATATGACCCAACAATCTTTCTAGCTGGCCTCTGGCCTCGCGCCAGTGGAACCACAATAAACCATTTTCATATTTCATTTTTCACCCCTATGATTTCTGACAGGAAGGAGCATCGGATGCAGAGCACTTACTCTGTGAAATTTCTCATTTCGCACTTCAGTGACCCTCATGGGTCTTCGAGAGGAATGCACCCGCATGAATGATACTATTAAGCCATCATTTCAACCACATTTAAGTGCAAAGAAACCAGCAGGGAAAACCTGGTTGTTTTAGAGAATCCTTATAGTCATGTAATCCGAAATCATCCAAATCAATTTCAGCAGTGCTTCAGCTTCTTGGAATTACAGCGGCGACGGGTGAGACACGATTGAGGGGTCAAAGGGCAAGGCTGAATTCTTCTGAAGGCAGACATCTTCTAGACACCCCCCCCCACACACACAAATCCTCCCCCTCAAAAAAAAAGAAAAAAAAAACCCCATATTAACTACAAGGACTCCTCTCCAAGTGTCCCTCGGCCACTCGAACAATCGATAAGACAGCTCACAGGCAATCAGCCGCCATTATTTGTGAAGTTCCACTCCAGTTCACATGAGCTGATAAAGGAGGTGCCTATTGATTCAGTGGCCCTCCAGGAGAGGGCAATTTAAGCAGCCGATGGGGCATAAAACAAACTCAGGGAAGAAAAGCCCTGGGCCAGAGCTGGTTCTGGGGTCTACATGTTGAGTGTCATTCAAGGAAGAAGAGAAAGAGTGTGTGTTTTTATCTCGCCATCTCTCTTTCTTTTCTTTTTATCACTACATCAAGCTTGTAGTATGAAGGATGGAGCTGGGGCAACAAACGATTCATGCTCACTGAAGTGTGATGACCACATTAAATGAGCAATTTGTTATTTTTTAAATTGTTTCGAAACCTTAATACTGCCATGCATGTGCAACTGCTTCGGATCTTGCTTGTTTGTTTCTGGGTCTCGGGCGTCCGTTCCACAATTATGCCCTGAATTGAGCTTAATCAACTCTGCTACTTTTTTCTACAACACAACTAACTAGTCATATATTGTTTCCCCAGAAGTGCGTGTTCACTCAGCTGTGAAAAAGGTTTAGGTAAATGTAAATGTTAATATGGAAATGTTTCCTTTAAGATCAGAGAAGGTTCTAGAGAGGTTCTAGAGAGCACTAAAACTGTTTAGTTATTAAAAAAAAATAAAAAATCATTGCTTTTTAAAGTTTGCTTCAATCAAGTCACACACACACACGTATAGAATTTTTTAGGGTTAGGTTATGACAGTAGAATGGAAAGAAAAAAAAGGAAAAAGTGCACATCATTAGTTCTGACCTTTTTAAACTCCTCCCACGAGTTGGTCCACGTCCAATAATGCGCCTTGTACAGCCCGACCCGCACTGCCATCATCTCATTGCCACGGTAATAGAAAACGGGCCTGTTGAGTGTGAAATAGGATTGGTGAATGCTGGACAGCAGTGATAAGTCGCCCCATGCTCGGGCACTGCCAACTAACAGTGCCCCTCAGCCTTATCCCATTACGCGCTCAGCAGAACACCTTATCCACTGTGGTGGTCTCTCCCTCTCTTTCTGCCTCTGTCACTCTCTCTGTCTGTCTGCACCTCTCTTTTCCAGGGGCTACAGTTGTTAAAAATCTGTGGGTGTATCAGTATATACTGATCCCCACATGTTGTGTGTGCGTGTGTGTGTGTGTGTGTGTGTGTGTGTGTATATGTGTTCACACCTTTCTATTACTGAATTGTTAAAGAAGGAGGAACTCAGATCCAGGCCATCGATGATCCGGTCATCAGGAGCATTAAGGCTGGCTAGAGCGAGGCTGGTAGTGAAGAGATCCATCACGGTGCCCAACTGATAGCTCACCTAGAGAGATAAGACAACACAGAATAGAGAAAGATAGACACACAGAAATGATGAGAAACAGGAGTTAAATGCATACTCATCAAATATTAGCAGCACTGAATATAGTTCAGTTCCTACACAGTAAAGTTCTGCAGTCTTGATTTATTTTACACTGGAATCAGCCAGCAATATTCTTAAAACCTTCACTCACACTGTAATAACACGTCGGTTCTGTTATTTACTACACTAGTTATAAAGCTGTTGTTGTTGTGTATACAGTATATAATCATCATAGACTCATCAAATGATATTATTTGACTCAGTTTGTGTTTTTGCAAGCTCTTGCTGTGATGCAACAAGTGATGGAAAATAGTGCTGCTTTTTTTGGCAAACACTTTCTCATGGCCTTTAGAAAGCTTGATCACCGTAGGGGATGAGAGGACGAACCTGGTGACTCCTGATCATACGAGCTACATCACAACACTACATACACGCACACACACAACACACACACTCTCCATGAAGCCCGACAGGGAAGCACAAAAGGAGTCCGTCCACGGGGCCCTGATGATGCGCTTCTCCAGTCCTCTCTAATCTCAGGCTCAGCGTTATTATACACCACACAAACAGCTCTGTAAATGAGGACTGAAGAGGCCGGGTGTGAGGGAATGAGGGAGGGAGGACGAGAAAGAGAGAAAAGGGGGAGATGGGACACGTTGGAGCTGCAGTTTTATCTCCTTTCGCCAGTTGCGGCACAAAATAAAGCTTTATTTTATTTATAAACTTTGAACTATTTTCCGATAAAATGCCATTTTTTCGCTGTCATCCTTGATCTTCTATTCCATTCTCTCCTGAGCGGCCCTTTGAGGGAGACGGCACGCTCACAATCAGATAGTGCTATCAACCCCAAGCAGCTGGCTGTGCTGTGAGTGCACACACACACACACACACACACACACACACACACACACACAAAACCAGCCTCAGCCTCTGTGAATTCTCCATTCTCTCCATCCGCCACCTTCTCAGCCGGAGACGGCCTGGCACATTCCATTATCCACACACACACACACACACACACACACACACACACAGGAAAAGGAGAAATCAAAGAAGACAATTAATAAAGTTGACTACCTACTACCACCAGTGGATCTTATCCAGCTCTCAATGGGGAAAGAAATACATTGTTGAAAGAAATACAGAAATAAAGAAAGAAAGAACAGAAGGAGGAAAAAAAGAAGACACATTTCTTTATCTCCCATTTAAACTCTGCCCCCCCCCACACTCCTCTTTTATTGCAGCGTCTCTGCTTTATTCTCAACTGGGTATGCATATGTCTTGGCTAAATCCTGGTGGAAGTTATCTGAGGAGACAGACCTGCTATCCCTGTCTAATTCACTCCAGCTCTGGGGCTCAGCTGATAAAGCAAGCCTAAGCGATGGGGATGGCAGCTTTGGGGCTGACAGCGGCTCAGCCCTCCTCCTCCTCCTCGCATCCCTGCATCCTCCCTGTCCATATGTGGGAATGCTGAGCTGGCCGGTGTTCCTCTGCCAACCCATTCCATCACATCCTGAGCCAACTCGGTCTTCTGCTGGCATGCAGAAGTGAAGCCTGCCACGTCTGGAAATCATTAAGCATTTTGGGTCGAGCATGATGCTGAAAACGCATTGGACATGCACACACAGGGTGTTTCGATTATAAAACCTTTAGAAGCAATAAAATAAAGGGGCCAGTATGTTGATGTGACCCACGGGGTCTGGGGGTATTTGTATGGAGCTCATGTTACAGTCGAATACACACAGGTGAACTCCATTCTAATGGGACGAATACTTGCACAATCATAACTTTTATTAAAAAGTAAAAATTCTTTTGATTTGTAAAAAAAAAAAAAATGTCGAGACTATACAGATTTCCTCCTGCTTCAATATTGCAGGTTATTTTGTATAAATTCATGACATATAATCCCAAATAGGTCTATGTCAGTTCCAGGTTGTAATAATATGAAATTTGTGTGTGTGTGTGTTCACTTATTTTACTCTAGCCTGAGGCTGTCATGTATGTTATCTAAACAGAGACTCGCAACCAGCTTTAAAAGTTGTTATTTCTAGCTAGCTGTATAGCCTTATACAGAGGAAATAATCTTGGAGAAGGTAATTATCGATAGTCAGATATCAAGCTAGCTGGTAGTTTATAAATAATAAAATAAAATAAAAATAATAAAAAAAATAGTCCTTTACACCCAGTGGCTTTGTGGCTTTCACAGTGAACAGCCGAGTATAGTGACCTTAACGTTTTAACTTTAACTTTATAGATAATAATAATAATAATAATAATAATAATAATAATAATAATAATAACAACAACAACAACAACAACAACAACAACAACAACAACAACAACAACAACAACAACAATAATAAGGCACAATCGTACCAGCTACATTCAGTACAATTTAATGTTTCACCATAATAGCTTACTATTTATACAAAATGACCCATTCGACAATGACACTCGCTCCTTTCTGCTCATTATATAATATGCAGCTTTATGGCACTATGTTTGTAGGATGTCCAAGCTGCAGAAGCAGTGCCGGTATCAGTGTGTCCCATATGAGGAAGCAGAGCCAGAATCTGAAAGCTGGGTCAGGTTTACTCTGCAGCTGGCGGGCAAATTTTAACAGCGTGGAACACCTGCTTGCCCTGGCACTGCCCTCCGCTCCACCGCTCCTCTCCTCCGCCACTCTATCACTCCCTGAACACCTGGCACCCACACGAACAAAACTTCCCTCTGCTGCCAACTTCTAGGCTTCCACATGCTCCCAGACACACATACACACACCGACCCACTCACCCCTCCTCCTCTTCCCCTGCCTGTCCTTTATCCCGCACGCCTGGCATATTCAGATATAGAAGCCCTCATTACAGCTCAATCCAACCTCGGCAAACACACAAACAGATTAGCCGCTTAAGACGTTCCCAATCCCTCTCTGCGCTATCAGAGTCCTGCACACCCGTCAGATACGAGCCGGGGGCAGAGCTTAACGCGGCCCGCAGACACCTCGCCATTCCAGATCCTCCAAAAATCCCCACCCTGCGCCTCAGTGCTGTCTCGCAGCCGCCCATAATACAATTAAAAGTCATTTGCAGAACGTGCAGCTTTAGCGGATCAGTAAAGAGAGGCTTGCTCTCAGCCGAGAGAGAGAGAGAGAGAGAGAGAGAGAGAGAGAGAGCACAGACAGTCTCAGAAGTTATGTTGAGAAACAGATGCACGCACAAACGGAAAAAAAAACCTTGCTTTTTTGTATCTTTGTCAAAAAGGCAGGAGATTCTGGTGCGTTCCTTTGAGAAGAGGGATTGAATTACAATACCTGATGAGGCCATTAACACTGATTCAACAGTCAAAACAATTGAGAAGGATTGGTTAGAGGATTAAAGCCAAAAGCATTCACTAAGTGCTGAATAAATAAACATATTTATCCATTTCTTCCCCACTGGATAGAAGCCATAGGCCCTAATTCATCACCGTAGTTTTGAAACGACTTCTACAGTTTTTTACCTTATCTGAAAGGTTATTAGTGCTTAATAAAACATCAGATTTTTTTGGTGAAGTGTATGGCTAAATGAAGCTGTAAACAGTGACCCTTTGCACATTCTGATATCTGACGTCTGCGGCGTATTTCGTTCCACACTCCCATCTCTACTACATTATTATTCAGAGGTAGCGAGCTGAATTACACGTCTGACTAGCCAAGTTAATTTTCTGTACTTGTACAGAGATCATGAACACATCTCGCACAAGCTTTCTGAAATTAGCTACCCAGCCACATCAATGCTGGAGCAACTAGATTATAGGACATACTGGTGTCTTTACACTTCATTTACTATTCACCATACCATGACCTTGAGCCATGGGTTTTATTTGTGAGGAAAAATTAAGATCGGAACGACACCAGAGAATATGGTGCAGGTGGAACCAACTCCAGGCTTATAAATAATAATATCTGGAACATCGATGCAACTTGCACAGCAAAGAACCCGATGAATTTCAGGTGAGCCAAATACAGTTTTAGTGCTGTCTACCAATAGAGAAATCGAAATAAGCATGCTCTAATTCGCACCGTGCCTGCTGGGATTCGTCCAGGCCACCAAGCAATAGCAGGCTCCCTCATTCCTCCCTCAAAAGTTGTCTCCTTTCCGCACAGGAATGGTCCGTTACTGCCACCTGAAAACACAGAAAGGAAACAAGCACAGGCATACTGAACAAGCCATGAGAGAGGCTAGATTAAAAAAACAGAGAGAGCAACACAGAGGTACAGTGTTGAGTTTTACAGCTCCTCACTTTGCCCTGGTCCAGACATCACTGCAGCGCCGTTATCAGAAGTAAAGAACACAAACGTGTTCTTGTCGATGCCCAGTTTAACCAGCTGAGCCAAAATCTTCCCCACACTGTTGTCCAGCTCCATCACAGCATCACCATAGCTACAAGACACAGCATCAAACATCTCAGTACTCTTACATAGACCGACACTGAAGCCATGAGAATGCATAAAAAATTCCACATCAACTGTCCAAAATGGCATTTGAAACAAACAAAAAAAAACCCCATCAATAAATCAATGCGACAATGACGATAGAGGGAATAAAAGCATCATTCTTAATAAGGACACTTTCTAAAACAGGAGAAGGAATTGGGACTAAAGCAGCTCACGCTTCTCTCTGCCCTCAACACACACCTCATTTAGCATTCTGAGAGAACGGCTGCTTAGCAAGGTCTGAGATATCATGAGGAATACTAAACGATCACAGACGACCCCGGCAATGCATTCGCTTTCCTTCACTCTTACCACTGGGCCGCTTAAAATCAACATTTAATTGAGCAATTTTAATTTACATTGGAAAACTAGGGGTATTCACTTGATTGGGAAACAGTACCTAGGTTCATCCTCCTGCATTTCCTGAAGTATGAAATTAAGTGTGATTTTATATAGTGGACCTGGGTGACTGCTATCTATTCCTCTCACGCATTTAAGACAAGGCAGGATATAAATCACCTTCATGAGCATAGAAAGAGTTCTGGCTCCTTGTTACGACTTCAGAAGCTGTTGCTCTCACCAGAAATATGCACTAAAGTTTAGTTCTCAGTCACCTTTCCCCTGTTAGTTATATTACCTTAGTTTTATCTATTTCACCCAACAATTTAGTTGTTCGAGTCTAATTATTTTGTGATATATTTATAGAAGCACCTTCTGTCAGCATATTTTATAAGCTATAAAGGCATGGAGGGTTAAGCAGGTTCAGATACTGCTGGACCTGTACAGTGCAGTAACACTCCTATATTCTCCTACAGACACCCTGCTGTGTTCAGTGTAATATACAGTTTGCCGGTGCTTCTGTGTCTAGGGTAAAACTACTCAGATGTGTGAAGCAGTTCCTACTATTCGGAGACCCATAAAGCAACCACTGTGGCAAATCCCCGCCAGCCTGATGGTAATGTAGCTGACCCAAATGAGAGCTCTTCTACTACTAAACCAGTAGAAAACTGACTCATACACTGCTGGACACAGGGACTGATGATGAACAATATGCGTCAATCAATCCAGGCCTTACTGACAGTTTAATGTTGCCATGAACCAAGGGAATCTCCCCTTTAACCTCTTCTCCCATTCAAAAATAGATCCATCATTGCACCATGCACAAACACACACTCCATAACAGAGTGGCTATAATAGAGCACAGGATGTGTTACTTCCCTCTGTAAGACATCAAATGTCTTACCTGCTAGAAAACCTCATCTAGTAATGGATTACAGCACCCATAAGGCACTAGCAATGAAGTCGGGCACTGCAAAGAACAAAGCACCTGGTTTCTTCTCATCATATAGGTAGAATATTCAAGCCCCAGTACCACCAAGCTTCACTGTTGGGCAAGTGAGAAAGGCCCTTAACCCTCCCTTGCTCCAGGGGCACTGTATCATAGTTGTCCCTGTGCTCTGACCCCAATTTCCTCAGTTGGGATACGTGAAGAAAAGAATTCCACTGTGCTGTAATGTATGTGTGGCAATAAGAAAGGCTTCTTGCCCTCAGTTCTTCTTCTTCTTCAAGGTGACATCCACATGAATTGTTCCAGTAAAACATTGCCCAAGAACATCACACTGCCTCTGCCAGATTCCCTTCTTCTTTCCATAGTGAATCCTGGCACCCCAGGTAAGCGATAAACATCCACCTGGCCGTCCACATGATGTCATGATTTATCAGACCAGGTCACCTTCTTCCATTGTTCCATGTACAGTTTTCACATGCCCACTGTAGGTGCTTTCGGTGGTGGACAGGGGTCAGCATGAGCACTCTGACTGGTCTGCAGATACTGTGATGCACTGTGTGTTCTGACTCATTTCTACCTGAGACATCATGAACTTTTTCAGCAACTTGTGTTACAGTAGCCAGACAGGCTAGCCTTTGCTCCCCATGGCCTCATCAGAAGTTCACAGATTGTCCTTCCTTAAACCACTTTTAACAACTACACACAGGGACCCCACAAGACCTGATGTTTAGAGAGGCTCTTACTCAGTCATCTAAACATCACAATCTGTCAAAGTCACTCAGATCTTTACACTTACCCATTTTTCCTGCTTCTAACACGTCAGCTTCAAGAACTGTTCACTTGCTGCCTAATATATCCCACCTCTTGACAGGTGGCGTTTTAACAAGATAATAAATGTTATTCACTTCACCTGTCAGTGGTTTTAATGTTATGGCTGGTTGGTTTAAGTCTCCATAGTATTTTACTAGTATTTGACATATGAGCACCGATAATTAAATACAATCTGGATCTTACCGTCCCCGCTGACTCCGACCCAGGAATTGCTTAGAAGCATAAACTGGATCGTGTGTGGCATCTGGGGCCCAGTAGAGGAAAAAAGGCTGATGGGCTGTGTTTTGGTTTGAGATGAAGTCCAGAGCTTCCTGTAATCAAACATGAGAGGAGCATCAGAGCAAAGAACCAGCACTACAGTATGCAGGGAAAAAATACCCAACAATGTAAATTGTTCAATTGCTCAACCGTGGCAATTATACTGTATATACACCAATCAGGCATAACATTATGACCACCTGCTTAATATTGTGTTGGTCACCCTTTTGCTGCCACAAGCAGCCCTGACCCATCATGCACTGTGTATTCTGACACCTTTCTATCAGAACCAGCATTAACTTCTTCAGCAATTTGAGTTTTTACCAACAGTAGCTCATCTGTTGGATCGGATCACACTGGCCAGCCTTCACTCCCCACGGGCCTTGAATGAGCCTTGGCCGCCCATGACCCTGTCACCGGTTCACCACTGTTCCTTCCTTAGACCACTTTTGATAGATACTGGCCACTGCAGACCGGAAACACCCCACAAGAGCTGCAGTTTTGGAGATGCTCTGATCCAGTCGTCTAGCCATCACAATTTGGCCCTCGTCAAACTCGCTCAAATCCTTACGCTTGCCCATTTTTCCTGCTTCTAACACATCAACTTTGAGGATAAAATGTTCACTTGCTGCCTAATATATCCCACCCATTAACAGGTGCCATGATGAGGAGATAATCAGCGTTATTCACGTCACCTCTCAGTGATCATAATGTTATGGTGTATACCCTTGGTAGCTTATTTATTCCATGAATAAACTTGCAGTTAAAAACTACTGGTGCCACTCAGGAGAACTCTTAGTTTGATCAGTTACTGACTGATGCCTGGTCATGCCGACGCAGTGGGGCATGACATGCCTTTCCAGAATTTTCAGACCGACTGACTGTCCCCGAGTGGTGGAATAAACCTCTAACTTTAATCCAGACATCGGAATCTGTCACTATGTTCAAAAATGGCTACAGACCCACCTCTTCTAGGAACAAAAAAAGAAGAAAAAAAAACTTGGATGAACTTGGCACTGAAACATTTCAGCATGGATGTAGGAACCATAAAACTCACCTGTAAAAAGTGCTGTGTGAGGTCCGATTCCCCAGTTTTCCTGTTGATCTGAAATTCCTCATAATACCTGCAAAACACAATAAGCCACGTGTCCTATTAATGTTTTAACCTGACCTGGTTGACCTTCATATAGTAACTTTAATCAAAGTCACACATGCTGCAGTACGATAGACGGAGCAGGTTGTACCTCAGCTTCTCAATAGACAAATGCATGTTTTCTTTCTACTCTGAACCACGCGCACACTTATATTGGATTGCCTACTAGCAAGGGTGTTAATTCGGCTTCTTGTTAACTAGCTAGGAGAATATTAATTGGAGAATAAGTGGATCAGCACTCAGGTACAGATGGAGTAGTCGGCTACATAAAACCCGGTTTAATCAGCAATCAAATGCTATATGTGTGAAATATAAGCATGCAGTTCCTCCTGTTTGAACAAACAGGCATTAACAGCTTTATGCACTTTTTTTTAGTGTTTTGAAAAGGAAACCACATCTGTTTGCAATGCCTTCTGGGTGATTTCTGCTCATAAAGTTAAATAAACAATTACGTTGACTTGATCCCTCAGGCTTCCAAACGGTCATCTAACAGACTTCAGCTGTGCTAATAAAGCACTGTAATAGTCTGTAAGATGGTATTCATCAAAGGGGAAGTCAACAAGGTTGTGAATGAACGGTATTGGAACACAGCCTTGGTTAGTTCCGCACTTTGCTCTCATGAAGGAGCGTACTTTCGAGTACATTTCACACAACACTGAGGTTGTCTTCTAAACAGCAGCTTGCTGAAGAGTGTTTTTCCAAAGAGTGATTAAGAACTGAATTTAGCGAGGCACACAGTGAGTCTCTGTAGAGCTCGGGCTGTGTTATGAGTGTGAGCGGATGCGTGTTGCTGCCTCGCCAGTTCTCATGCTCTGGCTGTTCCAGGTGTCCTAACACACCGCCGAAGCAACCTGCCGTCTCCAGGGTGTGTGTACGTTCGCGTGTTTGTGTGTGTACGCGTCTGGCCGAGCTCGGGTACGCTACGCTCATTAAACCCACTGCTAAGCACAAAAGCGGCACACTTGCTAGAAGCAATGACCCTGAATGCACATATGGCTGGTTTGGGAGAACAAACAGACAGATAATGGGGGATCCGAACACAGCTGGCATCCACACAAGCCAAAAGGAAAAAAAAAATAAAAATAAACGATTAATTTATCCAGGGTGGTAGCCAAGAAATTCTGGGAGAAAACAGAGGTTATTGTCTCTAGGTAGACATTTTCAGACATGACTGCAGAGGCAGGTGAGGCTGATACATACCTTCCAATCATTTGGGAGTTGTTATAGACAGGGATGTTGGGACAGACACTATCATTATAGGGTCCAAAATGACAGTGTGGAGAACCGAAGAACTGGTCAAAACCATGCTCCAGAGGCAGGTGCTGCTCGCTGTGTCCCAGGTGCCTGGTGGCAGATACAGATTACAAGTTATAAGATGGACAAGGAATTACTCTTCATGCAAAATCAGTGCCAGTGATATAAAGAAGAAAAGTAGTAAATATGCAATTGGCATATAATAATAAAAAAAAATTAAGAGACAGAAATACAAGCAGGGGAATATCTATACACGAATATACACACATGAACATATATGAATATAAACACTGCCAGTTTTAGGGCTCTAGCTCTTGGCCTGTCCCAGCGTTTCATGTTTCTGGACTTCACTGTTTGGTAAAAGGGTAAAGTGGCCATGATTTTCCCTTCTGTCACTGAGTGATTAATTTTTCCCCTCACCATTTTATATATGAATATAATATGAATTTTTCAGTATCCTAGAGGATTACACCCACCTTGCAGCCACTTTTAAAAACATTGCTGTTGCTGGTGCTTTTTGGACATAGCAAAGTACTTGCAAAGTTAAAAGACCTCCTGGCAAACAAAAAGAAATCTGGTCTTGTTGAACTGAAAATATTCCACTGTCAATACTGCAATGTTACTAACAATAACAACATGGCTATTTTTAGGACATAAACCTTTATGTGGTTGGCCTGTATGCTGGTAAAGTAAGGCTGTCATGTCATACAAGAAGCTCCACCTCTCTTAATTTTCTACCTCCAAAGTTCCAGCGAAGACAAACAGATTTAAACCAATCTTTATTTAATCTTAATTTCTAATAATAACACTAATCTAGCTAGCAATCTAGGCTGCTTATTGACCAACAGCTAGTACTTGTAAAGGCACTGTTATTTTTACAGTCTTACTGTTACATGTGTATTTTTTTCTTTCATATGAGCACATAAGGAGCTCATTAAAAACTAGAACTCCACGCCAACGGCATTGATGCGGATGCCTCTGCCGCCAAAACGTCTAGTCGCACTGGTTACTAATTTGTACGCTTGAAATGTACAGTGTTTCAAACAGGAAGGAAGCGACTGAAGAATATCATAAGACATTTGACCTTGACCCTGTACGGACATATGAAATTCCGACGGCTCTATTTTGCTCACAAAAATCCCGGACAGAACCGTGGACAGATGCCCGGACATCTCAAACATAATGACTATCAACTAGTGGTGGAGGCACCACAGCAAGAGCCAGAGCCAGTGAAATCAGCCTCTCTCAACGTAGCCAAGTGCAGCTTTCTGAGCAGTTTAGAGCGTGACAATGGAAACGCAGAAAGAGACAATGCAAAAACAGAAGTAGACGGAAATAAAGGATGATGAATTCTGTAGAGGTGGAACAGCAGAGCTTGTGACATTCTCTGGAAAGAAAAGACAATAAACGGAGAAACTCACCACTTGCCAACAATCTTGCTGATATAGCCTTGTTTTTTTAAGACCTGAGGCAAGAGGATCTCATCTTTGGTAATTCCTCCCACGACCTCTTGGGGTGTATAAGCTGTGTGAGGTACGAGATGCAAGACTCAGTAGATGGACATTCATTCATTTGTCCAGGATTCAATAAATGGACATTCACAGTCCTTCCAGGATTCCATGACTAGAAATTAATGAGATTAAGAGTAGCTTGCAATTTTTTAAAAATTAATACAGAGTTCTACAGATTTGAGCCAAGACATGTCATGTGACATCTTCACAACACACATTTGGTTAAAGTCCTCGTCAAGTCATGTGCTTTCGACATGAATACAGCGTTCACAAAAAAGTAATTACATATGTGTTTTCTGCTAGGAGTTTGAAAGAAGAATGCTGTGCTTGGAAATTTCAGCAATTCAAGAAGTTTTCTACAAAATGAAAAGCATTTTTGGTCTTAACTATCACAAAAAACCTCTGAAGGGATTGATTATACCACAGTATTGTCAAATGTTCAGTTCTGACTAGTCAGATGGTGTTAATAAATTTTCTGACAATACACTAAGCTGGAAAACAAATCTCATGTTTCTATTAATGCACTTATTCTGATCCTTTGTGGCAGAAATGACCGATAAACAGAATAACTCTAGGTTAAACTTGAAGTTTTCTGACCCAGTGAGTCTTCAGGTCAGAAGGTAACATGACAAGCTCTTCTTAGAGATATAAAAGAGACAGCTCAGAGTGAGAGCCTGTTTACAGCTGTTATAACATAGGTGATAACATCAAAATATTAACAAACAGCATGATCAATAATGCAACAAAAGCAGATCGCTGTGGTATAAGATGTATAAAGGATTTCTGGATGTTTCTGATATTTCAAATTAATCAACCATCTGGAATTATTCCAATACAGCTGTTATGTTTTATTCTATATACGTGAAGATAGTAGGTGATGATGTAGGTCATACCGTTCCTGGCATGCGCGTTGGTGGTGTAGAATCCGTTCCTGATTGGAAGACGGCCGGTGAGCAACGCGGCTCTGGCTGGAGAATTCAGGAATGAGAGACGTTTCGGTGAGAATGTGTGAAATGTGCCATCAATCATCAAAAGCATCTCAAGCATGAAGGAAATATATTACTACCGAGACTTGCCTGCTACACCAAATAAAGTGTTAAAAAGAAAAAAAGGTAAGATTTTCCTCCAGGGAAATTCAGCTACAGGTTTAAAATTCACACAATCAACATGCACGCCTCGTTTTCGAAGAGAAAGACAAAACTGAAGACATCCTTAATATGTCCTCGTCCTGCATATTGTGATTAGCCGGCCTTCTTCTTATCTACTACGTGATTAACATTTTAATTAAGGCTCGGAGGCAGAAGGCTGTTTCCACGCCACTAATGCAGATCACCAGGTAGAGAGCAGGAGATGTCCTCCAGGCGCCCTCATCTCACACTGTCCGGATTAACAATCGATTACACCTTATTTGCTTAAATATTAATTACCACTGAAAATGGGTTAATGGTACATCTTGTGCATTAAAGGTTCTTTCAAATTCCCAAATTATGGGCCATTTGCACATTTCAATAGAGGGAGCATTAACCATATTATCATAATGAGTTCTGTCTTCCTGCCTCTCTCTCTCTCTCTCTCTCTCTGCCTGGAGTTCTCATTCAGGAGTGTGTATTAAACTGACCAATTCAAACACAAAAAAAAAAATCTCTGGGATACTAAATCTATAAAATTAGCAGCTAAATCATATATTTAAAAGAAACCCTTTACTCCTGTTTTTCAGCCTAATAATATTCCACACAAAAAATCTGTAAAAGTAGTTAACAGGTTTAACACATGGAATGATAACAAACTTACAAAGTTATTCTATTATTAAGGATTTTGTGTTTAAAGTTCTAAGAGAAATAACGCTATACCGCCAGAGATCAAGGTCTTGATACCTCCACTATTTGTCGACATTAATCATCTTCTTCTTTTGGCTTTTCCCTTCAGGGGTCGCCACAGCGAATCATCTCTCTCCACCTATCCCTATCTTCTGCATCCTCAACACTTGCACCCACTAGCTTCATATCCTCATTTATTACATCCATATACCTCCTCTTCAACCTTCCTCTTTGCCTCCTACCAATATACTCACTCTCCCTCCTCTGGACATGTCCAAACCATCTTAATCTGTCCTCCCTAACTTTGACCCCCAAACATCCAACATGAACTGTTCCTCTGATGTACTCGTTCCTAATAATGTCCAACAGTGTCACTCCTCAACATCTTCAGCTCTGCTACCTCCATCTCTGACTCCTGCCTCTTCCTCAGTGACACTGCCTCTAAACCATACAGCATGACCGGTCTCACCACTGTCTTGTACACCTTTCCCTTGATTCTTCTTGATATTTTTCTATCACACAGAACTCCCGACATCTTTCTCCACCCATTCCAACCTGCCTGCACTTGCTTCTTTACCTCTTTCCCACACTCTCCATTACTCTGGACTACTTAAACTCCTGTACCTTCTTCGCCTCTTCACCCTGTAATTTGTTGACATGAATGAATGCACTTATACAGCACGCATGAGCTGGGAATATGTGTTACACAATAAACAGGACTTGTCCTCTGCAAAACACACATCATCTGGTTTAACTGGTTTTTCTTTAATGTCCACCAGCTCCAACACCGAGAGAGCCGTGCAAATCGATGCTCTAATGTAAATGAATAGAGACTGCACCGATCTGATATCCAGTAGAAAACTGCATCTGATATCAGAGGGGAAAGAAATGAATAAATAATGAATCTGATCTAATTCTGAATCAAGCTAAAGGGTTATATTAATATTGTTTATTTTCAAGCTAAACAGAAAACAGTTTTGGTTTGCATTATGTATTAGTATGAATATGTAATATACCCGAATTACTTTGTGTGTTGTCTTCATTTCTGCACTGGTCATGTTGATGTCTATGTATTTTTAGAGGTTATGGCAATTTTAGATGTCCATCTTAAGTGATCACTCATTTTAGAACTTACTAATAACTTACAAAGCACCTATTAATATACTATACTGTCATATATCCATATTGCAATGCATGTAACATGAACTCTAATCCTTCAGTAAGCAGGTTAAAGATGTACAATGGAAACATGTCAATTCCAGCTGTGCAGATTTCTAGGGTTGTTTTTTTTTCTTGAGGCTCGATCTGGATCCCATGAGAAATGTAAAAGACAAGCACAGCACATGAAAATACATACATGGAGAACAGAGTGGATTTGCAGCGTAGAAGTTGGGGAACAGCATCCCCTGAGCGGCCATCTTATCCAGATGTGGAGTTTCTTTAGAGGGCTCACCAAATACGCCTAGATCACCCCATCCCATCTGAAAGAGAAGATCATGGAGGGGAAGACAGAGATTTCAAAGAGAAGCAAAGTTTTTAATTAGCCTATCAATCGATATAACCATTGTTGTCAAATAGCTTAGATTTGGTGACTTTTTAAAGACATGGTTGAGAGCACAGAGTGACCATTCTCCAATGAACATTGACAGATCCTCCGTGGAGATCGTCAAGAGCACCAAAATCCTTGGTGTTCATCTGGCAAAGAACTTCACCTGTTTGCTCAACAACAGCTCCATCAGTAAGAAAGCCCAGCAGCGTCTTTACTTCCTATGAAATCTGTAGTAGGAAAGCCCATCTCCCTCCCCCCATCCTGACCATGTTCTACAGAGGAACCATCAAGAGCATCCTGAGCAGATGCCCAGTTTGGGAATTGCAACCATCTTGGATCGCAAGATAGTGAGGACAGCTGAGAAGATCATTGGAGTCTCTCTCCCCTCTATCACGTGCGTTTACACCACACAATGCATCCACAAAGCCAACAGCATTGTGGATGACCCCACACACCCCTCACACACACTCTTCACCCTCCTGCTATCTGGAAAGAGGTACCGAAGCATTCAGGCCCTTACAAACAGACTGTGCAACAGTTTCTTCCATTTTTCGTACATTTACTCAATTGCTGGTTTTGCACACATTTCAAACTGCACCAACTGCTGCTATTAAAGAAGTGTGTGTTTACAAGAACCCTCTTTGTTTACAGTTCTCTTATTCTACACATTGTACTGTATAACCTATTATACATAATGAATACTGGTCGGCGCTATTGAGTGTATCTGTCCTGTAGTGTTTTGTTTTGTATTGTCTTTTTGTCTTGTACTGTTTGCACTAAATCACACACTATGCACTTTATATGGCTAGGACAACTTACTTTTAGTGTTTTTTTACTTCTTACTTTTTGTTTTGTGTAGCACCATGGTCCTAGAGAAACGTTATTTAACACTATGTATTGCATCAGCTATATATGGCTGGAATGACAATAAAAGGCTTCTTGACTTGACTCGATAGAAACTGTACTATTTGGTAAATGTGTAAATATTGGGTTTGACTCTAGTTTGTAACTATACTATACTGCCAAAAGTTTTGGGACAGCCCTCATTGAATTGAGGTGTTGTTCTTCAGGGATTGGACTTGGCTCCTTATTTCCACTGAAAGGAACTCTTAATGCTTTATGCTCCCAGCTTTGTGGGAACAGTTTGGGGATGACCCCATCCTGTTTCAACATGACTTAACACCAGTGCACAAAGCAAGGTCCAGAAAAGACATGGATGGGCGAGTTTGGTGTGGAGGAACTTCACAGAGTCCTGACCTATTCCAAAACTATGACGTCTCCCTTTACATGCACATGAATGTAATATGGAGTTGGCCTGCCCTTTACAGCTATAGCAGCTTCAACTCCTCTGGGAAGACTTTCCACAAGGTTTAGGAGTGTGTTTATGGGAATTTTTAACCATTCCTCTAGAAGTGCATTTATGAGGTCAGACACTGATGTTGGACGAGAAGGCCTGGCTCACAGTCTCCACTCTAGTTCATCCCAAAGGTGTTCTATCAGGTTGAGGTCAGGACTCCAGTCAAGTTCCTCCACACCAAACTCACTCATCCATGTCTTTATGGACCTTGCTTTGTGCACTGGTGTGCAGTCATATTTGGAACAGGAAGGGGTCATCCCCAAACTGTTCCCACAAAGTTGGGAGAATGAAATTGTCTAATATGTCTTGGTATGCTGAAGCATTAAGAGTTCCTCTCACTGGAACTAAGGGGCCGAGCCCAACCCCTGAAAAACAACATCTGAATTCAATGATTTGGAGGGGTGTCTTTTAGCAATATAGTGTATGTAAAAGACAACTTTCTTTCATTTCTACTATTATTTTTAAGTTTCAAATCTGATTCAATCTTCTATTCTGCCGGTTCTTTACCAGCAACAGATTCTGATGTGCAAGACGATCATGATAATTCGATTTAATAAACAAATCGGTTCGGTGCTTCACCTCGTGACGTCATCTGGTGCGTGCATTAACTACTTTACACTGAAAGGAGTTGGAAACACTATAACAAGTTATAGCACTAGTCAGGGTGGGAGCTCACAGAACAGGAGTGATCAGACAAAAAGTCACACTAGTCCAGTTAGAATAATAAGCTTGGAGGGAGAAAAGCTGCAAAACAGATTTCCATTCAGTTTAAATCTCTGTATAAACCACAGAGAAATACAGCTAAACAACTTTAATACAAATGAGAAAAGTAGTCTTACATCATCCATAAGCATTATGATAATATTTGGAGTCGAAACATTGTGGGTCTCGGCGGTCCCAAAACAGAAGACAGTCCAAAAAAGAAGAAAGAAGTAATGCACATTTCTGGTCTCCATTCCTGCGCTAATTCACTGACTGACTCACTGACTCGCTTTAAGGAAGCGGTTAAAGTGTGACACGAGCGTCATGTGAGTCAAAAATCACTTGAAAAAATGTCTACAGATTGCCTTAACGTTCTATCTGTGGCTGTAGTCGACATACTGTTCGCTGTGTGAACGCACTAACAAAAGCAAAGAATATAAATCCGGCTGAAATCAAAATAAAACTTGCCCCGCTCCTACAGTCATGTGAACGCGTCAGCGCTGTCACGTGACACGGTCTCCGTCTCACGCGTCAGCGCTGTCACGTGACACGGTCTCCGTCTTGACGCAATATTCCAACATGGCGGTGTGTGTGGCTGTTATAGCGAAAGAGGTAAACGTAAATGTACCTTTACTTTAATTCATCTTGTGTTAATCGGCGTAAATATGAACATAATAATGAATTAAATCTGTAAACTGTCCAACGTCGATTCACTCGCTTTAACTACCAACTGCTTCCTGTGTTGTTTTGGGTTTTCTTAGCATTTGCCTACGATACCTAAAGGCTGAATCCTGAGTATATTTGATCTCAGTACACTGGGACACTACATAGGGTATAATACACTGATCTCTGATCAGTGCCTATGTTGTGCACTTGATAGTTAATAATGATTGGTTTGGAATGAAACTCCAGCGAGCTAAAGCGCAGGCGAAGATTTTATTGTTATTGCTGTGTTTATTAAGTCGTGGTTAATTTTGTTTACTTCATGTAAAGCAATGGATCTTTCTTCATTTACGGGTTTTATCAGCAGGCATGTAGCAGGCTTCAGGATCAATAAAAATGATGATAGAGTTTGTGTAGTTGTTTACAGTAAACAAACAAAAACAGTACAATGTCTCAGTATATTTTGGGCTCTTATTCCACCTGCTCTTCATATTTTATAGTTTAGCTTTTACACGGAGGAGTGGAATAACACTGGTTATGTTATTTCATTGTTTGTTTACATGTTCTTCACCTGCCAAAAGCCAACATTTATGATCAGCTTTGCCAGCATTTCTCAAAAACTTACCTGATTAAGACATGGACATACACTATATTGCCAAAAGTTTTGGGACACCCCTCCAAATCATTTAATTCATAGGTTGGGCTCGGCCCCTTAGTTCCAGTGAAAGGAACTCTTAATGCTTCAGCATACCAAGACATTTTGGACAATTTCATGATCCAAACTTTGTGGGAACAGTTTGGGGATGACCGCTTCCTGTTCCACCATGACTGCACACCAGTGCACAAAGCAAGGTCCATAAAGACATGGATGAGAGAGTTTGGTGTGGAGGAACAGTAGTGATCAGTGATTGGTCATTGGGAACAGTGACAGTGATGATCTGTGATTAGTCATTGGGAACAGTAGTGATCAGTGATTGGCTAAATGGTTAAAGCGCTGGGTTAAGATGGTTGAGAAGGTTGGGGTTCAATTCCCAGCACCTTCGTTACCACTGTTGTGCCTTTAAGCTTCTTTTATTGTTTGTGGAATCAAGGCTGACCTTGTGCTTCACCTCAGCTTCCTACTAACCTGGGATATGCAAAGAAAAGAATTCACTGTGCTGTATTGTAACAAAGACGACGACTTCTGATTGGTCTTTGAGAAACAATTGTGGTCACCGTTTGGTCATTTGGAAAGAATGGTGCTAAGTGATTGGTTGTTGGGATCAATGATGATGATCAAGTTTTCACACTGATTGCGAGTTATCTGAACCTGCTCTTTCAACTCATATAACGCAGCTGTAACAAAGTTGACATTGTTTACCAAGGCACACAACATAAAGCACTCAGACTTACTAGTGGCACCTGCTTACTCCTTCTTTTCTGATACGATACTGAGATCAGTGCTCTGACCTTATACTAGTCCTAACATCCACACAGTAAGCAAGCCAGTTTCTGTTTGTATGCTTCAGTGATACATTTCATTGCAACTGTTTCTCCAGAATTATCCTCTGTACATCCGGAGCATTCCGACGCAGAGCGAGCTGAAATTCCACTACACAGTGCACACCTCGCTGGACGTGGTAGAGGAGAAGATCTCTGCCGTGGGTAAAGTGATGGCCGATCAGCGAGAGCTCTACCTGGGACTGCTCTATCCTACAGAAGACTACAAAGTGTATCCTTCTGATGCAACTGATTTTTTGCAGTTCATGCTCTTGAGTGAATGAACAGTGAAAGCTCAGGTCATGGCAGTGAACAGATTTCTGAGAGCAGTGCGTCCTTGCTTTCTATTGAGTTTAATGTCAGTCTTGTGGACACAGTACAGTTACTGAATAACGTCGTTTATTTACAGGCATTACTTCACTTTTAGTGTAATTTATCTGGGTAAAGGTTGTATAAGCTTTGTCATGACCAGTCACAAGGTTCCCTCTTTCTTTTATTAAAACTACATACAAAGAGAGAGAACTTTTTTATTAATTATTAATCCCGGAAATTCTTTTGTCAGTGAATGCTTCAGATGACAAGAAAAATAAATATAAATGACAAATAAAAAATAAAATATTCTCTATATATAAATGTGTTCAAATGTATAATGTATGTATAAATTAAAAAATAAGAAATAATCTATATATACAAATGTATTCAAAAGTATAATGTATATACATTATACTTTTGAATATATTTGTATATATAGATTATTTCATTTATTTTTGAAAATATAAATGAAATATAAAATCTAAACGAAAAAAATAAATGAAATATTCTATATATACAAAATGTATAATGTATTCAAAGTACAAAAAAGGTGCTTTGAAACTAGAACATATTGCACATGGTATTACATTAATGTATATTGTCATTATTGTGGAATTTTGATACTATCAGTGTTCATTTGTTCAGCTCTGCTCCCTACTGAAAGGGGAGGAGTTATAGAGTTTGAGGGCCACTGGTAGGATGTGGTGTGGGCATAAAAGAACTCTGAGCACCATAGCCATTGTATCTTACTGTGATGGATCAGTAGTTTAATAGGTGGTACATGTAGGGCTGATCATTCCAATCCTAATTCTTGCATCTTGAGTGCCACAGCAGATTGGATGCCTTGGACAGAGGGATGTATAGCAAAGATACTTATGACAATGCTGGACCATGTTTAGACACTTCTCAGATTGTCTGATCAGGAAAAAAAAAAAAACTAATCCTATTTTCTAATCATATTTTGCAAAGCAAAAACCAAAATTGGATGCTTTAGTCTTAGATTAAAAATAAGAAAAAACCTGAACAGGAAAGATTGATCAAGCTTAACTGAAATACCAGATATGGCTATGTGACAAACTCCAAAGTGAAGTTTGTGATCGTCGTGGACTCGTCAAACACCTCACTGAGAGATAATGAGATACGAAGCGTAAGTAGCCTTCAGCAGATAAGGTTTTGACTAAAATTGGGAGTTCAAATTCCACAGACAACACCGATTATAGATTCTTAACTAACTCAAATATTAGGAAATTAATTGCTGGTGTATTAAAAAGTCTCTGTAACCGAAGTAGTCAGCAAAATACACAATATCTTCAAGTCAGTGTTCACCATTAGATAACGAATCACATTTAATTACACTAATGAATCAAGTGACCTTTACATCGGGATCGGATTTAGCAGGGACACAATCCCTTTGTAATTACCATTTGTTGTGAATTACTGCATCAGAATAACCTACAGTAGAAATCAATCTTCTCCACAGATGTTCAGAAAATTGCACAACTCCTTCACAGATGTCATGTGCAATCCCTTCTACAACCCTGGAGATCCCATACAGTCCAAGTAAGAAGTTCTGGATGATAGTCAAAGCCGGCGATCAGCTGGGTAAATCTATTCTCTAAACAGTGTTCTTTACTTTCAGGGCTTTTGACAGCACGGTGTCAGCCATGATGGTGGCGTCCAGCTGAAGCTGTATTTCGCGCCGTTGTACATACAGAAGTTCATGTGTCCTTTTCTTGCATTTGTTTATATGTTTGTTGTTATGAAGTAAAATATTTTCATTTAATAAACTGATGTGTAACACTGTTACAGGAGAGAGCAAATTATTTTATTTATTTTTTTTTCTGTCAATGTCACATTAAACGGATATAGAAAATTAGACCAAAAAAAAAAAATACTGAAATTCAAAGGCACTCTAGCCTTCAAGCAGCTCAATTTACAGAAAGGACATTATAAAAAAAAAAAACAGAAATAAAATAACGTCATCGGTGTAAATGAAGTTTCTTCATCGTTCAGGCTTTAAACCAGACAAAATATATACGAGAAGCCATACAAAAATATATATATGCACTTAAAATGTAACTATGAATATCGAGGTGTAAGCCGAGTCCATTAAAGGCAGGAACGTAACAGCGCTGAACAGTCAGCACCCATAAGTGCTTCCAAAAGAAAAACAATAAAACTAAAACACTCTTCATTCCGTCAGTAGGAAATGTACCAAGGCTGGGCTCTTCCACTTCCCCTGAAACAGCACACACAACTATAATTAAAAAAAAACACTGCAGTAAACAGGATCCCTTTCGTCTGGTGTGTGTGTGATTTCTGACTTCGATTAGATCAGCGGTGTAATGATTAGATGACTTGGATCATGAATGAAATGAAACAGTAACCATCATAAATCAATTCTAAATTGCATATCAATAATTTCTTTTGAAACCAAGGTGATTTGCCCCACCTATAATACATGAATGAACAGCAGGCTTATCCTACATTCTGAACAAAGTTATTCACAGAGCTCAGAAAATGCATCAGAGCAGATTCTGTAGCATCAGCAAATATCAAACTGTTGCTTTAAATCTTAAAGTGATAGTGTGGAAGCCTGAGCTTTACAGTCCGACACGTTACGTTTTCAAGTTTTTAGAGAATTTTTTTTGACGTTTTACCCATAAAATGTAGTTTCTCAGCTAAGTTATGTTTAGTGTCTGCAGCTGGTAATGAAGCAAACATCAGATACTTAGATTGAAGACATTTCAGATAACTATAAATATCACTGTTTCTTTTAATCACAGTGGAAGTTACAAATTGAAATAAAATCTTAAAAAGTATTACAATATAAATAAGTATCACTTCACTGAAAGACACATAGATCCCTAGATAGATATATAGATCCCTAGATCGATAGATAGATCAGTATATTTAGGTGAAAAATATCCTGCATCTTAATCTTCAGTGTGATGTGTGGAGCACTGACCGGATGAAGCCGCGGAATCTGCCCTGGAAGCCATTATGGAACCGGGAAGCGCGGACACCTCGGCCTCGGAAACGCCCACCTCGCATGAACCCTCTGTCTGTGCTGCTGATGCCTGGCATGTTGGTGCGTTTAGGTAAGACCTGTAGCCAGAACACACAATCAGGCCAGCTTAATGTAGTTCAACTCTCTTAATGCATCAGGGTATGTGCTTAAATTCTCACATTTACAAAACAGATGGACATGAAATGACAGAACTCATTTCTCCATCACTCTGGCACATTGTGGCACTGGTAGATTAAGTAATTGCTTCATCTCAAGCAAAACAAAACATGAGATCATGAAATGTACCATCAGTCTACTCACACAAACAATTACACCATCCTGTCTGAGTAACAGATCGCAATTCTTACCTGTATTTTTCACATTCTTGGGTTTATTGTGTAGATATTGTGTTGCACAATAACCCTGAAGACCTGTTCCTATTCTCACACAAATGCATGTGTCTTTCATAACAAATTAATCACAATTTTTAACATCAGTAAACTGGTTCTGCCTTTTCTGAACTGAAGTACTTTTAAGGGTTTTAAAGAACATTTCCCTAAAAACAAAAGAGGTCAAGAGAAAGCGAACAGTTGAAAAACTTCAGTCGTTTTGCCAAGTGAAGATACAGAGCCTTTTTTTTTTTTTACCCACAATACTCGATTATTGTCTCTGTGCACGTCAACATCATCTACTCCCTTCCAATGATAAGCCAGCATGCCATGTTGTGCATCTGCATTTCAGAACACATCATATTTTATTTAAGCAATAAAAACAACAGGATTTGCTGTTATAGGAAGATAATCAAATGAGGTTCCATCCTCAGAGCTGATTAGTTTCCTATAACAAAGTGTTTCAATCCTCATATACCATAGGACTTTTTCAATATTATAATTTGCATTTATTATTAAAATGCACGCCCTTTCATACATGGTATGGTTTAGAAGCAGTACATCCACTACAAGTTCATGTTGCTATAGAAACAATATTTGAGTGCATTAATGACAGCTGGCTCTTCTGTCAGAGCTTTTGTTATTGAAAACATCATCAACACCTTCTGACCAACCGGATGAGAACTCGACAGCGCTGTAAACGGTGGCCGAGTCACGGCACAATTCCGGTTTTATCCAAACGACGATTTTGACGAGTGTGAGGGCACAATTTCTCTGGGATGGACAGGCTCAAAGGCCATGACTTCATCCCTGGTTAAAATATGAGCTCAAACCGTGGCCCGGTGGCCCTTATTAATGAATGTTGTGTAGAAATGAACACAGAATTCTTCATCCAGAATTACTTATGTACAAATCTGTGTCTGATGCGTGAAAAGGTCATATGAGCATAATTGATGAATCAAATTCAGCTACATGTAACAAGTTTCCATACATTAGCCCTTTATTTATATAGGACATGCATGCGGCACACCACCATTTACCCTCGTATATGGGATCTGTGTATATGCATATCATGTAGTTTAAATATGTCCAGATGTAGCAACAGTGACTCAATTAAACACATTAAAACCTCTGACAGGTGAAGTGAATAACACTGTTCACTTGCTATATAATGCATCTCACCCCTTGACAGGTGCCACTGTAATGAGAAAATCAGTCAGTTGTTGAAGTTGATGTGTTGGAAATGGGTAATTGTAAAGATCTGAGAGATGAAACTGATGGCTAGATGACTGGGTCAGAGCATCTCCAAAACAATAGGTCTTGTGGGACGTTCCTGGTATGCAGTGATTAGCATCTACTAAAAAATGAAGAACCAGTAACCCAGAGTCAGGATCACAGGGCCCAAGGCTTGCTGATGCACATGGGGAGTGAAAGATACTGTAGCATAAATGACTAAAAAACTTCATGCTGGCTATGACAGGCTTTTAGTGTATGCAACAACATAACGTTCAAATGTCTTTAAAAAGCATGGGTATGTGGTGCATCTGCCCAAAACAACACATCCTGGTCAGTGCTTGGTGCAGCTGCTGTGGTACATAATTGATCCCATTATTCACCTATGACCTAATGATCTGATAAATATCCACATCACACTTACAAATGACTTGCTGACACTGAATGCTTTTACCTACACTGATCAGCCATAACATTATGACCACTGCCGGGCGCCGTGAATAACATTGATTATCTCCTCATCATGGCACCTTTTAGTGGGCGGGATATATTAGGCAGCAAGTGAACATTTGGTCCTCAAAGTTGATGTGTTAGAAGCAGGAAAAATGGACAAGTGTAAGGATTTGAGAGAGTTTGACAAAGGGCCAAACTGTGATGGCTAGACGACTGGATCAGAGCATCTCCAAAACTGCAGCTCTTGTGGGGTGTTCCCAGTCTGCAGTGGTCAGTATCTATCAAACGTATCTTTTAAATCCGGCAAGTAGGCCCAACCTCACAACTTGGAGGACTTTAAGGATCTGCTGCCAACATCTTTGTGCCAGAGACCACAGCACACCTTCAGGGATCTAGTGGAGTCCATGCCTCCAACACAATATTAGGCAGGTGGTCATAATGTTATGCCTGATCAGTGCACACTTTAGTACATGGTTCCTACATGTGCACTTGTGATTATAATAATTTCTGTTCCATTATTCAAATGATTTATTCTATACTTACTGAGAATAACTGCAAATCAAATCACACCAAAGCTGAAACTGATGAAAAAGGATACTAGCAGTGAACTTTCGCTGTGCTCAACAAAGTTTGTCTGGATGCAAATTTGCTAAGGCCCATTGAATATAACACTTACACTTCATTCTCACCTTAATGACTCGTCCTCTGAACAAGGTTTCGTCCAAAGCCATGGCCATCCTCACCGACTCTCTATCAGAGAACTCGATGTATGCGAACCTAAGGAGAAGAGCAACGCCATGTCGACTCAAACAATGCTTAAGACAGTGACACAGACTAATATAATCCTGCCCTCACCCTTTCGGATGGCCAGTGAATTTGTCGCACAGAATAGTGACCCTGTTCACGTGACCACAGCCATTAAAGTAGATCTCCAGCTCATCTGCGGTCGTCCCATAATCCACCTGTGTCCATTTAAAAGCAGTGTGCAGTGTTTAAGAACAGCTTGAATACTCAGGGGTGGTGCCTCAGAGCATCTCAGAGAAACTTTATATGGCACTGAGTCACATATGACTATGAATTACATGGAAAAAAAATTATGCAACAATTTAGTTTTAGTTAAAAAAAAAAAAAAAAAAAATGAAAAAGTTGAATTTACATTAAACAAAAGTTATGCTGGAAGAGCACCATATTAGTTTTTGGGAAACATGTTGCCTTTTTAACTCATTTGTGTTACTACTGTGAAAAGGAGGAGAACATCCTCAGATTCCTGTCCTTGGTTGACAAAAGTGGAACCTGCTGTGGTTAAAGTCCAATGTTTTGTGCATGCTGAGATACTGCTAACCGCAGTAGTTAAGAGTGATAATATGACTTACTACATCCTTCCTGGCAGCTCAAACCAATCTGGCCATTTTCTCTCTCAACAAGGTGTTTCCATCCACAGAACTGTCACATACTGAATGTTTTTAGTTTGTTTGTTCTGCAGCGTTCTGTGTAAACTCCAGGAGAACATCCCAGGAGATCAGGAGTTTCTGAAATACTCAAACCAGCCCATCTGGTACCAACAAGTTACAGAGAGCACACTTTTTCTTTATTCATATGAACATTACCTGAAGCTCTCCCATGTCTAAATAAAGTGGTCTAATAAAGGGGACAGTGAGTGTATTTTTAGTTAGAAATTCTGGATCCATGTTTCTTGTTTGATGCTTCAATCAATAAATAATGTATTTGATGAAGTTATACATCTATATACTCTATATTGCCAATGATTTTGGGACACTCCTCCAAATCATTGAATTTAGGTGTCGATGTATTAGGGGTTGGACTCGGCCCCTTAGTTCCAGTGAAAGGAACTCTTAATGCTTCAGCATACCAAGATATTTTGGACAATTTCATGCTCCGATGTTCCAACATGACTGCACACCAGTGCACAAAGCAAGGTCCATAAAGACATAGACAGAGTCCTGACCTCAACCTGATGGAACACCTTTGGGATGAATTAGAGTGGAGACGGTGAGCCAGGCCTTCATGTCCAACATCCGTGTCTGACCTCACAAATGCTCTTCTAGAGGAATGGTCAAAAATTCCCATAAACACACTCCTTAACCTTGTGGAAATCCTTCCCAGAAGAGTCGAAGCTGTTATAGCTGCAAAGGGTGGGCCAACTCCATATTACATTCATGTGCATGTAAAGGCAGATGTCCCAAAACTTTTGGCAATATAGTGTATCTATGTTGCCATGCTCAGCAATCACTCGACTGAAATATGAGGCAGATGAACTAAGAGCACAATTCATATATAATAAGGCACAGATGTTTTACAGCAAATATTTACCACATGGCAATTAAACAAATCTTTAATAAAACACGGCTTACGTTCCCCACATAGACAGATCTGGTGTCGGCGTCTATCCTCTCCTCAGGTGTCATACTGTAGAAAAGTCCTGATAACACACAGACGTCAGATAATCCAACACACATGCCTTTGAGAGACTTGATCCGAAGCTTAAAGACTGAATATAAAGCGCTTTAAACATTTAAACATACGACTCACTTCACATTCTGTATCCCTGTAAATATAAAACGTTGTACACCCATGATTGATAAAAGGCAATCATCACCATTCCTACCCAAAGCCAACTCAGGAGCGCAGCACTGACAGGGTTTGGGAAGTGACGGCAATGCGGACAGCTTTAGCTCACCTGCCTGTAGAGGGCCGTAGGAAAAGGGTTTCTCTGAACAGTACTGTGCTTCCCTCAGCTTCTCCTCCTCCTCTTCCTCCATCTCCATTACCCGTGCCTTGATCGCCTCCAACTCCTGCAGGATAAAAGAACAAAAATCACAGCAGGGACTCCAGGCTCATATATCTTAGACTTATTTTACATAGAATTACATGCACTGAGCTCCATTCTTGTTTTTCTGTAATGGAATCCTGGAGGTTTGATATGTGAGCTTTGGTTTAGAAACCAAGCATGGAAGTCTTTTGGACACAGGCAGGTCTTGTTACATTAGACAAAAAAAGAGAAACCCTTATTTTAAAAAATGACACTGGGGGAAAAAATGCTTTAAAAATCAAAATCACCTGAATTTAAACTTGATGGAAAAAAATAAAACCATCTGTCTACATGAAAAGAAAATGATTTATAACATTCATTGACAACCAAGTGAAAGAGGCAATTACTCTACTAAAGAATTAGTTTAACTAAAGATCAGAACTTTTCCTCTCTGCAAATCTGTTTATTAATCAGCCGAGTTTGCTGAACTGAAATCTCTTTCATGAACATACAGCCATAAACTGCCATAGATTTACTGTTAAGATGTATAATTTCACACAAATATTTTGTTAATAGCATCATTACAAATTGATCAAAGTGGAACTACATCAACCGCCTCAATTCAGGTTTTCAGGTATACTTTTGTCTTCAAACGTTGGGATTTTTTGTTCTACAGGTATTTATCTTAAACAACAATATCACTGATGAACTGAATCAGGTCTAAGACATACACTATATTGCCAAAAGTTTTGGGACACCCCTCCTAAACATCGAATTCAGGAGTTGGGCTCGGCCCCTTAATTCCAGTGAAAGGAACTCTTAATGCTTCAGCTTCAAGACATTTTGGACAATTTTATTCTCCCAACTTTGTGGGAACAGTTGGGGATGACCCCTTCCTGTTCCAACATTACTGTACACCAGTGCACAAAGCCATGGATGAGTGAGTTTGGTGTGGAGGAACTTGACTGGCCTGCACAGAGTCCTGACCTCAACCCGACAGAACACCTTTTGGGATGAATTAGAGTGGAGACTGTGAGCCAGACCTTCTCCTCCAACATCAGTGCCTGACCTCATAAATGCGCTTCTAGTGGAATGGTCAAAAATTCCCATAAACACACTCCTACACCTTGTGGAAAGCCTTCTCAGAAGAGGTGAAGCTGTTATAGCTGCAAAGAGTGGGACAACTCCATATTACATTCATGTACATGTAAACCCAGACATCCCAGTTTTGGTCTGGCTCACAGTCTCCGCTCTTATTCCTCCCAAAAGGTGTTCTATCAGGTTGAGGTCAGGACTCTGTGCAGGTCAGTCCAGTTCCTCCACACCAAACTCATTCATCCATGTCTTTATGGACCTTGCTTTGTGCACTGGTATGCAGTCATGTTAAAACAGGAAGGGGTCATCCCCAAACTGTTCCCACAAAGCATGAAATTGTCCCAAATGTCTTGGTATGCTGAAGCATTAAGAGTTCCTTTCACTGGAACTAAGGGAGAAAGTGCAGCCCCTGAATTCAATGATTTGGAGGGGTGTCCCAAAACTTTTGGCAATATAAGTACATCTTGGCTTAAGTACATGGACAAAATTTGCTATAACTAATCCATTAACAGGTGAGACGTGATTCTAGATGTGATTGATGCTTTTCTAATGGGATACAGGGGGGCCTATAGTGCTCTCCAGTCTGAGATTCACAGGCTCCAACTAAGATTATTACAGTTTACATCTGTAATTATACTCATATTCAAACTCATATTCATCTTAGGTTTTTATCAAGATAAATACACACTAAATATACCCCAGAACCTGAACCAAGAACGATGGACTCTTGAGAGGGGGAATAAAAAGTTTACATAATAACAGGAAATTGCTCGTGGAAACAATGAGGCTAATTTCTAAAGAAGATGAACAGCCTTGTTGTTTTCAGCAGAGAAGCTGGAGCAAGTTCAGAACAAAAGCAGGTGCTGGTTGAAGTAAACTGGCTGAAAGAGTTAATTATATTGTCTTAATCTGTGTTAGCAAATCTTTAAAAAGGGAACACACGCCTTGTACATGCTAAAAGGATTATCTATACACTTACATCGAAGAATAAAGACTAGAAACTTACCGGGTCCTCAGTGAACTGACTTCCGGAGTTGAGAGCTCCTTTAATATCGTAGATTTGCTCCGCCATGTTAGATACCGAGCTGAACTCCAATAATCATACCACCTTTAGCCTGCTGCTTTAATCCTTCTTCATCAATCCAAACCCTGTAAATAAGCCTATTTCTTTTAAATTAAACAAGTCACCAAACAGACCTACTGAAAAAGGACTGGAAATATTTAACACAATTTTTCGTACGTCTAAGGTTACAAAGGAAAAGGCGGCGTCCAAACCTGCACTTTAAAATACTTAATAGGGGTCACAGGTCGCCATGGTTACATCCCAAATCCAACCATACCGCATGAATGAATATGAAAACAGTAGGTAGTGCGAATGTAGTTTGCGGTTTGGGACACAGCCCGAAAGAGTCTACAGAGAAGATGGAGGCGGTTCAGCTTTAATGAGCTCACCTGCAACTCACCTGCCTGAAAATACACACCCCAAAAAATATTTCAAATTTAACTATTACTGAGGAAACATTATATATGATATTCCATTCAATTATACCATTTATGTAACTGTTATTAAATGCATTAAATAGCTGTGGAGAAAAGACCCGGATGAGACATTATACATCATTGAAGTCTACGCAGAGGGGGCGTGGCTTTCTGAAGAGCCATACAATTTGTATTTAATTGGTTTAAAGCTTTAAAGGACAGATTTGTGGTGCAACCACGATTTAAGGGTTATTACATTTTATTTTTAGAGGTTATTTACCTACAGAATAAAAGATAGTTGCAAAGCCTATTATTTCCTCTGTTCTTTGACTTCTTGATTCTGATTGGCTAGAAGGTGTTGATTAATTTTCTGTAACGAATCGCTCTGACAGTAACACTGGCTGTAACTCAAATCACAGACTTATACAAGTGTGTCCAGTCTATATCCTTTCTGTAGTAATAGCTCATTCACAGGGACTCTTATGGTTGATGCTGCACATGATCTAAACCACCTATTTCTTAGGTGAAGGAGCAGATCTGAAAGGTTCGTGGTCATAGAGTGTTTGGTGCACTGGGATGTTTGGATGCTGTCATCTTACCACCCTCACAAGTCGCTTAGATTTGCTGACTCTGAAGTGGTTGGACGCTTTATGTCCCGGGAAGCCTTCATGTCTGTCACCTTCTGGCTCTCCCTTTTAGTTATACTGTCATAGCTAGTCTGACCAGAGTCCCTGCCTGCCCTTTACACATAATCCAAATGATCTTTAAACATCACATGCATACTTAATATCTTTCTCTCTCTGTCTTTCTCTGTCGAGCTATACGTCCCACTCCCTAGCTCCCAGTGTTCTGGTTTTGCAGTGTGACCAATTCTTCTTTCCAGACCTGCCTGATCCATTCAGACGCTCTACCCCTGGTCGAAGTCTCGCCGCTTGGTGGTGCTCACTGATGCTGTGGATGGATCTGTGTGGACAGCCTGTTACATGTAGACAGAACTCAGGAACTACACTGACCTAATAGTTCCTCATGAGCCTTTGGCTGCTGTTGTAGAAAGGACATTAATCAGTTACTGTACAGTTACATTATTTACTGTCCAGTGTCACCCAAATGAGGATTCCCTTCTGAGCCTGGTTCCTCTCAAGGCTTCTTCCTCATATCATCTCAGGGAGGTTTTTCTCCCCACCGTTGCCACAGACTTGCTCATTAGGGATAAAATAGGGATAAAATAGTTATTTTAATTTAAACTTTATTTAGTTTGCATACTTCTGTAAAACTGCTATACAAATAAACTGAATTGAATTGAAATAATTCTTAATATGGTGAAGCTTTCTACAGGAGAAATTTATTTAACACTTATAGAAGGAGTCACCCAAAGCATTTTCCATACAATGCATCAATCACATCATCTGGTAATAATTAATCTAAATACAATTTAACTTGATAGGCTAATTTACTAATTGCTTCATTCTTTTATACAATGCATGTACTATTATTATACTATGCATAATTGTAGCTCATTACTGTGAGGACACAATGGCTGGAGATTTGCATTGTGAATTATAAAGTTTCTCAGTGCAAGCTGATATAGCTCTCTAAACACCAGAGTGTTAAATAAAAAACCATTTGGGTAGGTGGGTACTTAAAATCAAAAGCATTGTTTTAAAATATAAATTGCGTTACGATAAATGAAGCAAAAAAAACAACAACAACAACAATGCACTTGTCATTCCAAAGCCATAGTGACTAGTTGAATAATGCTGCTGCCTTGTTCATGTGTATAGATTACAGTACATTCAATTCAATTCAATTTTATTTATATAGCGCTTTTAACAATGAACATTGTCTCAAAGCAGCTTTACCGAACATAAGAAACAAAAAAACATGTAAACAGTCTTAGATGTTTAGACAGAATTATCCCTAGTGAGCAAGCCTGAGGTAACTGTGGCTAGGAAAAACTCCCTTAGATGGTATGAGGAAGAAACCTTAAAAGGAACCAGACTCAAAAGGAAACCTCATCCTCATTTGGGTGACACTGGACATGAACAATGCCCTTTCTGCATTTATGTATAGTGAATTGTGTGATATAGAACATTATTGTGTGTAATAATTAAGAGGTGGTTGTCGTCCTCAAAGTCCACATAGGGTTGGCAGCGTTACTTTGAGTACCTAAATCCTTACGAAGCAGAACCCAGCTGGATGGATCTCTGGATGCCTCGGGATCCTCGCAGGGTTGGCCTCTGTCTACTGAAGCTGGCACAATCTCTATATGCCTCAGGATGGGTAGAAGAAGAGAAACACGTGGAACAGAATTAACGTAGCTGCTGTTCATAATATTAGCAACACTAGATGATAATGTGCATTTAATCAGATGCCTAGCTAAAGAGATATGTCTTTAATCTACATTTGAATTGGGAGACTGTGTCTGAGCCCCGAACACAGTCAGGAAGGCTATTCCAAAGTTTAGGACGCTCTACCCCCTTTTGTAGACTTTGATATTCTGGGAACTACCTTTCGAGATCTTAAGGAGAGTGGTGGATTGTAGCGTGTTAGAAGACTGGTTAGATACGTGGGAGCTAAACCATTTAGTTCCTTGTACGTAAGTAGTGCTAGTTTATACATCGTAGTGTCCTAAACAAACTGGAGATAAAGAAATGGACACAGTTTGATACAGAAATGATCATATGATTACTTATGATTAACTACAGGGTGGCATAGTGGTGCACAGGGGAAAGGTTTTCCTTGTGTTCTCCCTGTGTCCATGTGGATTTCTTCTGGGTGCTCTGTTTTCCTCCTTCCTCCCAAAAAACATGGCAGTAGGTGATCTGCCAATGCGAAACTGTTGAAGGTGTAAATGTGTGTGTGTGATGCCCTGTGATGTGTGTATTCCTGCCTCATACCCAGTGTTCCCAGCCCAGGCTGCAGATCCCCTCCTGATCCCTACTACAAAGATCTTACAAAGGAGCCAACGACTGAAACTTTATTTAGGTTTAGGAAACTTTTATCTTTGTACAACAAACAGAGTTCATTTCAGTCAGTGATTGGTAACATAACACTGCAGCACAACTCCGAACAGAATAATTACCTCAACAGAGACTTAATTGAAGTAAGTGGATCCCGACAAGTAAATAACAGGTTTTAGCTCTCACACAAGGCCTTAGTCATTTCATTCAAGTTCTCTCTGTGGGTATCTGGGGACGTAACATCATGCATGATCACTCAGGAAATGAAGGACAAGCCACACAAGCGATGTTTCGTATTTCGCTGTCTTTTTTTAATTACACAGATACATATCTCAACACAGACAATAACCTGATTTAGAATGTTTACAGCGTCACATATCCAACGAAGCGCACAGTAAAGGGGTAGAAGGGGCAGCAAAATGGGGGAGAAGAGCATGCAAGAAAGAAATCAAAACTTCTCCTGGCACAGTTCACTTCATCTAGAGACTGATAACAGGGAAAAAAAAAAAGTCTTCATCACACCAACCTTTTCCTACAGAAACAACGTTCTCTTTTCTGTAACAATGTATTGCACAATACAGTAAATAACGCTTCCCTAAACATGTCAAACCAAACCTTCATCTTTAGGTATCTTTACAGAAATAATAAAAAAAAAAAAAGTCCAGCTATTTTAGCATTAGGGAGATCAAGCGTCCGCTCCGGCTTTGCTAACAATAGCGTTCTCAGTCTCATTAGTGTGTGAGGTTTACATTACAACAGGGTGAGCTATGGATGTCCACTGATAAAGGGCTTCTGGTAGAAAGTCCAAAAAGCTTCTGATCACATGCATTTTCCCTAGCAAAACATTCCACCTATACCCTTTATGGATGGTATAATTAAAGCAGAAGAAAAAAAAAATGATTGAAAACCCTTGTCAAATATCTCACTTTATAATATATATGTAATGCTAATTTTACCATTGTTTCAGGTCAGCAGAGCTCGTTTGATTTCCGAGGGTCACGTTATCAGAAATGTGTAGCCCCGGATGTCTCCCAGCCTCGACCCCTTCACAAATCGGCTCAGAGAAGCCGTGCCTCCCGTTGCGCCCAAGAAAACACAGATATATACAAACGGTGGAAGAGTACATCAGCAGGCTCTTCCTTTTTGGTTCGACTTTGGTTGGAGACACGACGGGACACTAAATTAGATCATGAAGCGCATTGAGGCTTGGTACGACCTAAAATGTGAGCTGAGCAGACATGCAAATCGCAGAGAAGGAGTGAGAGATGTGTGTTTGTGTGTATCCTCTGTCTTCGTTTTGCTCATGGTATCGGATTAAAGCTCTGGAATATTCAAGTAGTTTACACAGCGAGATCATGAATGAGAAGCTTCTGTCTCTCCAGCACACACTCCAGTGGCACGTTCTCGTTCTCCAGCCAAGCTGCCTGATGCTAGACATGTGCCCATTTCAAGTATCATGGTATGATACTTACCTAAGCTTTTATCCCTATTTACAACATTGTAAGGCTTATATCTTAAAATATCCACACAGTTACCTGTCTCGACTATCGACAAGGAGTCTGTACAGGCTTCAGATTTGGCATACAGATCGTTATGTCTCTTGTACGACTTTGTTAACTAAAAAAAAAACTGTCACTAGTGCTGTCTGTCATGCAGTCTACACTGGATGCCTCCTGAATATTCTGCGTGCACACAGGAATAATATAATACACGTCGAATATGATAATATATACACTATAGGGCACATGGCAAACTGTGGCTTTGTACGTTCAGCACCAGAACAACTATTCTGCTGCTGTCTTGTGCTTGGAGCATGTGTGTGTGTGTGTGTGTGTGTGTGTTTTACACCACTTTGGTTCAGGGTCGTTAGTTCGCACTAGCTCATGTTCAAAAGGCTGCAATTAACCAGCATACAGAGGTGCTTTGGTCTGTTCTTTTGGATAACTATGGGACATGTTAATATGCTGAATGTGTTAAATAAAACTCCTTAGAAAATAGAGCAGCTGTGTTCAGACAGACAGGTTCAATCCAGCTTAAAAAATAAAAATTAAGCCACATTTGTATGGATTTCAAATCGTTCTGGAAAAGTTCCTTATTTCGTTTATCCAGCTAAATCGTGTATCTTTCGTTATTTGGTACACATCTAAACGAAATTTCTTAAGCTCAGCATGTAGGCTGCATCGTTAATGGAGCAAATGTGGTGACAATGCAAACAATATCTATTTGATCATCTGTAACTTCCTCCTCTGACGTTCAGATTTCGCCCCGCTGTGTGAACGAAGCCTTTTAGTCAAATCTGTAGTCAAAACCCCTAAAGTAACATATGCAGGCTGAATGTACGTTGTTTCTTCAGATGGCGGTAGGTTTGCATGTCTGCTAGCGGCACGGCTCTCCGAGACAGCGGCACGTACATCTCACGCTCTTGGACAGGAGGTAGCTAACGAGGAGACGGCAAGCCGAGGAAGAACGCCCGGGGAGACAACGAGGGCCATATTCAGCTCTGCAGCTCTGCTTCATCATACACAGGTGGAAAAAAAAAAGCTTTACATACGGACTGTAAGACTTCATATATTAATTTCCAAATAAGAAAATAGATCATTCAATATTGAATGTACTTAAATTAAAGGAGCCGACATCAAAAAGAGTGCTAAACAGGACGCTAAGCAGGAAACCTTTCAAGTTTGGTCCGTGTTAGAGGTATGGCATGTGGACAGGACGTCTGAGTGCACTAAATGTTTCTGCATTTAAACCCACTATTCGTTCAAGGTGACGGACTCGCTTAGATCTAAAGGGCTTTTTCTCATTTTGGGGGACATCTTTATTATCGTTCGTTATGTGGCCCTTCGTTAACACGAAACTTAAATCCGCTTCAATGTGTTTCTAGGACTCCAGCACCTCTGGAGACTGCATCTGGGGGAGGAAAAATAACCATAGCATGTACCGCAGTATAGACAAGAGACAAAAAGAAGTGTTAGCTTGACACTGGTGTCAGATTTTTGGACCGGAGGTTAGTTCAGTGACGAAGCGTGCAACATTTACACAGTTACACTGAAATCAACAGGAAGTGACTTGAAATCCTGCCATCAGGATGACGCTTAACAAGGTGGTGCTCGTGATCCTTCGAATCGCACCGCTTCTCTTTAATAAACTGTACAAGCAGTGATAAGTCACCGACTCTGACATTGGCCTCCCCCATGTCACCTACTGAAGTCCTGATTTTGCAGAGGCAGCAAGCTGTTTCCTTAAAGCCTTCAAGCTCCAAGTTAACAATCTGGAAAATATCTTGGTGATGACGTACGCCAGATCAAATTGAACCCGAACCCCACTTTTTTGACCCAACTGTGACTCGGCAAAACCAGGACTCGCTGTCATCTACATCTATAGATTACACAATATACAGAGTAAAACAGACGGGACAAAAAAAAAATGCATGGGTCTGAATGAGTAATTACAATTGCTTTGATTTGCAAAAGGAAAAAGAAGTGAGAAATGATTTGTAGACATTATACTTTCTGTTATTTGGCAAACACATTTTTTTTTTTTTGGACCTCTTACTTTTTAAATACTATATACATTCACATTAAGTTACGGTTGTTATTTTAAATAGATTTATATGTAGATTTATATTATAAGGTACCCTAAGGGTGGTTTCTGAGGTTCCGTTCAGTAGCTGAATTCTCTTCTCATATTGCACCTCCGTCCTCTCACTGTCTCGAAAACACGAGTGATTCTAAAATACACGAGGAGTTTCTACACTCTAGACCTTTCTCTCCTCAGAACGTCTTTATGCGTCCGGCCCAAACTCAAAACAAGACCGAGAAAGAAAGTGGAAAAAATAAACAGAAATACAAATCAGGCAGCACAGGGAGACATCAGAGACAGAAGACATCGAGAACCAGAAAGAAGCAGTATCTACACGTTTGATCCCTTCTCGGATATCCGCTCAGGGGGGAAGGAGACAAAGGGACAAAGTAGGCAGGAGGTAGAAAATAAAACGGAGTAAGAAAGAGATAGAGAGAGAGAGAGAGATATATAGAAGAGAAATCAAGTCCACACCGCTTTTTATGAGACAGGTTTTTTTTTTGTTGTTGTTTTTTGATTTTTTTTTTTAAGCAGTCTGCTCTTCATGCTTTGGAAAAACGAGGGAGAGTGAAAATTACAGCTCACTGGAAAATCGGGAGAGTTTTAGAAAAAAACAAAACAAAGCAAAACAAAACAAAAAAAAAACGGAGAATTGCTTCAAAAGGCTCGTCCTTGGAGTGCGATCCTTGCACAGACGTTCTCAGTTCTTTTTGAGGGTTTTTGTGGGTTTTTTTTTTTTTTTGGCATTTTGTGGTGCCAATTTTCTTTCGAGGCCAAGAGCGCGTTCATTTCCATGCATCTTGTTTGGTCCACTCGTCCTTGCTTTCTCTCTCTCTCTCTCTCTCCGCCTGTATGTCTTTTTGCTTTGAGCAAAGGCGGATAGCATGTCACTTCAACGTGTTCCTTGGGGTTAGAGCAGGGGATTGTGGGTAACTCGGCGTCCCGGGTGGGGAGAAGAGGGACGGAGGTGGGGGTGGGGGGTGGGGGGCACAGTGAGAGGAGGGAGGCAGGGATTGAATTTTTTCCTTTTTTCCTTGCTGCCTCTCGACAAGAAACCAGACTTGGGTTTGAGGAGGTTTTGCTTCGTTCGCGTTTGGTTACAAGACGAGTGCTTCTCCGTGAAACTTTGGCAGTGTATTAAAAAGGTTTGGATCATGTTTTTTTATGTCTTTTTTTTTCATTTGGGTTCGCATCAGAACAGAGAGGTGAGTCCGGTGTAGGTTTTTCTTGGCTCGCTAGCAAGGTAGTTATCAGGTCTTTATTCTTTTTATTATTATTATTATTATTATTATTATTATTAGCATCATTATTTTTGGATTTTTGGATTTTCTTGTTAAAGCCAAAAACAAACCGGTGAAAGAAGATCGTTCATGGTTTGAGGAACGGAGCGCTGGGATGGGAGGGGAAATCTGTCGGCCCCTCCGTACAAACCCAGACAGGAGGAGAAATCTGTGTGTGTTAGACTGGCAGGAGGAATCTAACTCCTATTCAAGCTTCTCTAAAAAAGTCCCATTGCTCTCTGTGGAAGAGAACGGAGTGTGTGAGGTGTGAACTGCCTCCATGCGTACTGGGCTGACCGTATATATATATATATATATATATATATATATATATATATATATATATATATATATATATATATATATATACAGGGCTTAAATTATTCCTAAAGCCAAGCTCGAATTTATATCTTGCTGCCTTATTTTAAATAAGACGCGGTTCCAATTGCTGACTGCGTCCTCAGTAAATCAAACCCTTTCAAATGTTAATAAATATAGAGCTAGAGTTAAATGAGAGCTTCAGGTAGTTGAGAAGAAGTGAGGAACTCGTAGAGGTGGGAAGAAGTGCGAGGATTTGTGGTGAACATATCTCAGCTTCTTTTGGGTGCAGGTGCAGCAGCAGCGTTAGCGGTAGCAGTGAGCGTGCCCAGGCTTCTTTTCAGAGGTCAGCGGGAGGAGGAATCCAGTAGGGCAGGTGTGGCAGGGGTGGTGGAACGCGACACACTGCTGGAGCTGGAGCTGCTGTCTTTGGGGCTTCCTCCACCGCCGGCCTGCCCGACCAGAGACAGAGGGCCCGGGACGGTGCTGTCCGAGTGTGTGGGCGGAGCGCTGGTAGAGCATGAAGAGGCAGAAGAGGACGAGGATGACGACGAGGAAGGAGTTCCCAGAGGAACGCTGGCACCTCCAGGTAGCCCCTGCAGCGTCTGGCCGCACACGTGATGGTGCTTCTCCCAATCCTTGTGCTGGCAGAAGGAGCCGCAGTACCGTGCTGTGTTGCAGCCGCTGCACGTCTCGCTTGCCTTGCGGCCGCAGTTCCAGCAGCTCTGTGATAATCGAGGAGAGAGGAGTGTGTTAGCAAAGCGCACTCCTGTAGTAACAGCTCTGTCTTTCCTAAAATAACCACAAGTTCTAGCAGAGGCTAAGCTCATGCTTGACTAGTGCTCTTAAGTTAATATGATACTAAACATTTCACATGTTAAGTCTAACTGGGATCCTGAAAGTTTATAATTAGAAAGGCAATAATTACAAAGACAAATAAATATAATTATTTGTTGGCCTAATGCTTAATATTTCCCGAGCAGGAGTAAGCGTGTGCTGCAATGACAAATATCTGAGCTCCTTGGCTAGAGACGTTAAGAGAAGTTTTGAGAAATTAATTCATTTATTTAACTAAAATGGCTTAATCCTTCATTGTCACAGCATTTGTACCCTTGGCAGGAGGAGATAAAGAGGAGGAGTGGCAGACTCTCAGAGATTGAGAGGAATGAAGTGAGCATGTGATGGAGAGCGTCTCTGTGAGTGTTGGATGCCTTCTTCATCTAACACATACTTACAGAGACTCTCTTCATCACACATGAGTGTAGGAGCTATTTCGAGGACAGTGGAGAGTGTGAGTGGTCATGCTGTGTGAAGTGGGTGCAGGTAGAGATGATATGCAGGCAGGAAGTGGCCCAGTGAGGCCAAGCTGATTGTGTGTGTGTGTGTGTGTGTGTGAGGGAAAAGGATACACACCTCGCTGGAGTCCTCTTGCTGGTTGATGACGGACAGAGCGTCCTCCGAGGCTTGTCTCTTGGCCTCCGCTAATGCTCTCTCCATCTTGGAGCGTTCGGCTGAGATCATCTCGTGAGCTTTCCTCTCAGCGTCAGACACGGCCTTCTGCAGCTCAGACATGGCCTGTCTCTTCACCTCGTTCACTGCCTCCTCTGAGATAGAATGAGAAAAAGACAGACAGAAAAAGACAGATTAGCCCCTGCAGATATCTCCTCCTTTTCCTCCTTTTCCTTATTGAGGCCATATTAGCTCTCGGCTTGTTTTATCTTTCCGAACAGATGTACATCATCCAAGATTTAAAACGTTCTGTCAGAAAAAGTCGCCTGAAATAATTAATCAGGTTACAACACTGACAACAGCAGATGTTTCAAACTCATTCGCTCTGTTACCAAACCTGTCTATTAACCGAATTTTTCTTGGTGAGTGATTTCTCCCGCTGAGGGCTGAGAGGGAACCCCCACATCACACTGACACACAAAGTCAGATCAGACCCTGAAGTGAGGAGGCGGTGCTCTCTGGCGTCTTCTGCTCTACAAACGCCATGGTGTGTGAGTGAGTGGTGCGTGTGTATGTGTTTTTTTTTTTAGGACAGGCAGGTGTGTTTGGACGCGGTCGAAAATAGAAGCCTGGCTCATTAAGGGCGCGCACATCACTGTTCATGGCCGTGATAATCGCTCTCCTGCTCCCCAGCCGCTCCTCATTTACACACGCTAGGTCTTATTTTAGCTCAGAGAGAAACGACCTGGCGCGTAGGATGCGTTACGCCGGAAGGCTGTGAATGAGTGTTTGGAAAGTGTGCTATGAGGGTTTGCTTCTTTAATGCAGTCACTAAACACATATACCAACATTTCTGGACTGGAAGATGTACTTCTTTGCCCTCGAGCAGGTGTTGGATTAGCATAATTGGAACCTGCCTCTTTTGTACAGTAGGTCTGCTATTCCAGCTGTTACTTGCAAATTCATCGCATCTTATTCATTCTCTCTAATAGATCAGCAGACATCAGCTTAATGCAAACGAGTATATCCGGTGCACTGCGTTTAGCCAGTCAGGTGAGGGAGACCTCAAAACTGAGCACGATTTTAAAAATTTGCTCCTAAACACCATACATCATTACACTCTTTGCTTTTATTAGTATGATTATTGAATAGAAACCATTTAACACTTTCTAGGTAACCTCCTAAAGCCAGACATGAGCAAACAATCGACCCAAGTGGACAGCTGAATCTCAATAGGATTACATAAAATGGATTCAGAATCTTATACTGTCTATTTTTATCTCATTTTAACCCTTGTGTGGAAAAACAGACTTGGAATGGATATAAATCATTCACATTTGTAGATCCTCCAGTGACTGCAATAATCTTTTATTTCTTTTTATTTCTCCTCTGTGTCACCTGTATTTGATAAATCGGTTCAAAATAATAAGCATGAATTAAAACGTTGCTCCGTTTTGATTTTTTTCTTGATTTATGCCAACAAAAAAATGTTTCAATATAATCTATTTTGTTACACAAACGTGTGTGAAACTTGTTAAATGTGATGTATTAATTGCAAATATTAATCATAAATATTATCTATATCGCTTGAGATAATGATAATACGTGTAAAGGACTTTTATGTATTTTTTATGTAGAGGGACCATAACACAGCTTTAACACAGCATCGGATACATGGATAAAATGGTATGCTGGCTGTTTTACGTCCTTAAAAACATTGTCAGTCATATAATTTATACTTTACATAAGCAGACAGGTGACAACTAAAAAATCTAAATAAATGAGGGGGAAAAAAACACAAGTGCAGATGGATCCAATTAGGTAATTAACATCCTGCCATACTCGGTGGCATGTGGAAAAGATGCTGATCAGACCCTCAATTTTAGATCAAGATGGCATTGAAAGAGGGCTAATTTCTAGGTATAAAGGCAGTTCATCCGGCTTTGTCTCAATACAAACGGCGACTAAAGTGGTGTATATACATGTACCTGTGTGCTGTGGTCATAAACACTAGTCCAATTATACATACATGTCATATCCCATTCAATATCCTTCCCCCAGGCTTCACACTGATTTTCACACACTGTGTATATATGTGTGTGTGTGTGTGTGTGTGTGTGTGTACCACAGCTGTCTCAGCTGGAGAGCTACTTATTATTCTGTTCGTCCTCTCCACACCTCTACACGCACATCTCTCCATTTTTCATCCTGTCTCTACCTTCATCCTCTGTTTTATTTATTTATTTTTTTACCTACTCTGTATCAGCTTGAACCGTGATACAGAGTTATCAGACTCAGCACATGCGCCAGTAAGATTAGTTTGCAAGTTTAATTAATTTTTTATCAAGGAGACTCCGGAGCAGATGCAGCAATTAGCAGGTAATAGGAAATTGGTGGGGCGGCCAGTTTTAACGTTTTAATCCCATTGGGATCCAGAAGGGATTTTTTTTTTACTGTCCTTCTTTGAAACAGGTTCATCCTTTACTGTACCAATTCTTTTCTTTTTTTTTACATTGAAGAGGAAGTTCTTTAGTAAGAGTAATGATGAAATAAAGACTGGGGTGGAGACAACATGAGATTTCTCTGACAAGTTGCTCTATTGTCTTCTCTCCAGCTGACACTGATTCACTTAAAGAAGCATAAATCTTAGTGTTTATTATTATTCATGTTATGTAATGTTCTGTAGTGTGGTATTGCACCTCTTGCTGTTGCACCGTTTTGGCTTTTCCCTGTCACTGCAATATGAAAAATCATACTTTTCCCTGTCACTGCATTACAGAAAATGCACTACTACTACTATTAACACTATATCCTAGACTCTCATGGTACTTTAAATTTATCTGCTACCAGTTTGCACATGTGTACTGTACTGTAATGTAAATACTGATGTAAATATGGTTAAATCTACAACTGTGTCTATCTATCTATCTATCTATCTATCTATCTATCTATCTATCTATCTATCTATCTATCTATCTATCTATCTATCTGTCTGTCTGTCTGTCTGTCTGTCTGTCTGTCTGTCTATCTATCTATCTATCTACCTGTCTGTCTGTCTGTCTGTCTGTCTATCTATCTATCTCCCTACCTACCTACCTGTCTGTCTGTCTATCTATCTATCTCCCTACCTACCTACCTGTCTGTCTGTCTATCTATCCATCTATCTCCCTTCCTACCTATCTATCTATCTATCTATCTATCTATCTATCTATCTATCTATCTATCTATCTATCTATCTATCTATCTATCTATCTATCTATCTATCTATCTATCTATCTATCTATCTATCCACTTTTTATAAGCACAAATGATGACATTTCTTCATTCCTTGTTGCGGTCTGTCCTGACACTATCAACCCTGTGTTTTCATACCAGCTCTAAGACGTCATATATCTTACTCAAGACTGTCATGAATTCAGCGAGAAGCACAGTTCTGAGATTTTCTGGTTTACTGCACACGCCAGAAAAACTGTGCAGAGACACACTCAAACGTGTGTTTTAATTTACGTATACTATAATTTAAGTACATTTTTTACTGACTGTCATTGGGACAATCAGAAAATTTCACTGCAATTATTCATTATTGATACAGACAGCTGGTGTAAAGAGGAGCTGGGATTTGGACGAGGAAACAATTCATCTACAACAAACTGGCTGAACTTCTTAGAAATGTCCTAGATATGTTATATAGAGCAGATCTGTCAGTATATCAGCAAGGAAATCATCCGGGGTACGGTGTGTTTCTAACAAATACATTCTCTTTAAAAGAAAAAAAAAATTACAAATAGCTAATCACACACTCGCACACATAGATACATACATAAACACACACACACACTTTTACAGCCTAGCGGTAGGCAGTAGGAAGGCGGGTTCTGAGTGTTCTTACTCACCCTGTTTGTTGTGCAGTTGCTTTATTGCTGGGGAGAGCGGGATGCTGGGGGCACCTGCGTGAAAAACAACTGCAATTAAAAGGGCTTTGGAAAACAGTGCAAATGCAGCACACAGATCTGCAGGTCTGCAGCAGCAGCGACCCGCTTCCCAGACACCAAGTTTCAGCAGCTGCGGCCTTCCTGCGGTGTAGGCGCATCCTTTTAAGCTGACTCCTAAATGTAATGTGTATCACCGAACTCATGTGGGCTTCTATGTCACTCTAAAAGGAATAAACCTACCCCAACGCTGTATTGACGAGGACGGGGAGCGAGCAGGAGCGAGCATCACGATCAGCTTGGGGTAATATCTAACAACATGTTTTGCTGATTCCTGTTCGCTTTCATTTACACCGATCGTTTCTCTCAATGCCACAGCTGCTACTCTGAAAAGCAGAAGCGTTATGATTCCTTCCTCTCACCCAGCTACCCATCTTTTCATTCCTTCTGTCCTCAAACTTCCCTCGTCCCCTGTGGCTGCTGCTCCATGGTGCTGCATTTCCACTGCACTTTTAACTGCGGTCGTCTTTCACAGCCGGGACAGATGGAGAGCACTCAGCCCTAATGATACCCAGAATCCTCTGCTCTCCCAGCCCTGGCCTTAAGTGTGTGTGTGTGTGTGTTAAAGTGTGAGAGCAGATCAGTCTGTTCGGGTGCAAGACTCCTACCTGCCTTCCTCCAGATCTCTTCAGGCAAGTAACCGGACGGAGGTCGATGAAGGAAGTCTCGGTGAATGTCTGTTAATTAGAGCGAAAAAGTTAGGACTTGTTTTCTAAAATCTTTTTCGTAGCTCCAGTGCAAAACTAATGAACAAACATGCCGAGCATTTTTTTTTCCTGTTCCTTTTTTATTGTACACACTGATATTAAATGAAAAATGGCTGAGAGCTGATAGCACCATTAAAGCTCATTAAAGCTCAACCATCATCGTAAAGCTACTTTGAAACATCATCATAAAGAAAAGTTAAATGGAAATGAGTTCCAACCTTTCTTCATATCCTCAACGTCACTGTAGCGCCTGATCCAGTGGTTCATCTCTTCACGGTCGGCCTCCTGACAGCGGCGCAGCACGGTCAGAGAGCGCCTCGTCTTCTCTACCATGTCCATAATGCAGTTCAGCAACTAAGAGAGAGCGAGAGAGAAACAGAGAGAGAGAGAGAGAGAGAGACAGTGATTATTATTATATTTCAACAAAACCATATTATTAGTCATATTAATATGACTAATAATTAATCAATTAATAAACAGATAATCAAACATATGGTTAAAACATATGAACGAGGAATGAGCTAAGCCAACTAATATCACAGCTGAATAAACTGAATTACTTGAGAAAGCTAAAAAATCATGACGAGTAGTAAAATATGATTGATTGTGCAGTTGCACGCTGAAGGAAACTGAGCTGAGACTGTAAGAGAGAGGAGTGTATTTATGGCGGATCAGAAGAGCACCTGTAGCTATGGGATGATGTGCTGTAAAAACTTCCTGCTGTGTGTGTGTGTGTGTGTGTGTGTGTGTGTGTGTGTGATAGTAGCGCAGGCACAAGGCTTTTAGTTCAGAGCGGCGCAGTGTTTGTGAAACCCATTAGAGCTGTCCAGGTGCGACCCTAAGTGCTTTGTAGGATGTGTGCATCTGCTCAAATGTGTTTGTGTTTGTGATTGTGTGTGTGTGTGTGTGTGTGTGTGTGTGCCTGTGTGTGTGAGACAGTGGTGCTGTGAGTGTTTTAGTGGATAAACACAACAGAGCCGTAACAATAGTGCTGGAACAGCTGTGCGACCAATGAGAGAGGCCAAACCGATTCATCCTGCCCTCTCACTCCCACATCTCACTCTCTTTCCATATCTCTGTCTCTCTCTTCCTTCTCCTCCGTCTCTCTTCCTGCCCCAGAGGTCTGCTCATCCATCTCTCTTTCTCCGCCCTCTTCCACTCCTATACCCACTCTGCATCCATCTACACATGACTCTGTCTTTGTCCCTGTCCGGCCTGTCCCTGTGCACCTGTCCAGCTATCAGCAATCCCCTCGTTTTTCTCCATCCCACCACCTATCCTCATTATTCCTTGTCACATGTCCGCTCTCATCTACTCACCCATCCTTTCTTCCTTTGTCCTTTTTTTTTCTCACTGTTCCACCCACCATTTGTTCATCTGCATGCTGCACTCTTTCTTTCTCTTCTTTTCTTCCAACTGACCAGACTAAACTTCACTTTGACTTGACACCTGTTCAAGCAATTTGTAATTATTTTTTCTACCCAGTTCTTCTCTCTCTCTCTCTCTCTCTCTTGCTCACTCCCAGTCTGTCTCACCCCCCAACAGTCTCGCTCTACTGTCTCCATTCCTAATTTTTGTTCTACCACCTTCATTCCTATTCCCTAACCACTCTGTCTCCTTCCATTACTGTTCTTCCATTCCTCTGTGCATTTGTGTGTGTGTGTGTGTGTGCTTTCTCTCCCACCTCTTTCTCTTTCTCTCCCCACCTCCCTCTGTGTGTGTGTGTGTGTGTGTGTGTGTGTGTATGTGTGTGGCTATATTTATTTCAGTGGAGTGTTTCTAATTTGGCCGAGACCCAGCACAGGCCGGTCGCTCTCCGTGACTGCAGCCCGTGTCTCAGCTGCTCAGCCCAGCTGGATCTCCTCCGTTGGGTCCTTCATTCCATCTGTGCCCCTTTTTTTAACTTGCGCTCTATATTTGTGTGTGTGATTTTCTGCATTCGTATGTGTGTGTGAGACCGACAGTCTGAAAAGACCTCCTTAACTCAGTCATCACACAATCTCAGCTGCTTTCGGATCTACCTGTACACACACACACACAAGCACGCACACACATTCCCCCTCGCACCCAACAGAGCTACCAGGTGTGTGAACATGAACCGATATGCAGACGTACGTTATCCAGGTGCTTCCACTCCTCGGCCCACTCACGGTCGGTGAGCCGGTGATCGATGACCTCCTCCTGACGCGCTCCATGAACAGCTGCAACACACACACACCTGAGTGAGCATGTGGATCAGAGAAACTGCAGCCCTAACTAAATCAGCTCTCCTGGTTCTGCAGTCGACAGCTGCTTCCCAGATATACCTGGGCTGTCATTTTGGCTCATGCCCACCTATAGAACATGATGATGTCATGATCGAAACTTTCGGTTCGATTACACAATACATTAGGCTTTAGGTGGTTAAAGCTCTGAGAGCATTACATCACAAATCCTGATCTCTTACACAGTGAAGTCAACTACTGTCTTCTGAAGTCATGAATCCATTCAAATCTTTTAAAATCTTGGCAGGAAAAACTGCATCTCTGTTTCTCTGTGTGTCTGACCTGTCTGGCGGTGGCGTTCGCGAGAGTCCCTGTGCTCGCCATGTCTGTAGGCGTCTCTGTAGTGGTGAGCCATGGCCATGTCCTCCAGGCGGTACTGCTGTGGGCCAGGGGCACTCGGGTGGGCCAGGCCATTAGGAGGGTGAGCTGGCAGGCCGTTAGGAGGAGCGTGGGCTGCAATGCCGCTGCTTGGACTGAAGCGCTGACTTGGGCTGACTGTACACGGCCGCTTGGCTATATGCTCAGTGTGCAAGGCGTCCCTCTCGCTTCCTGCCTCTTTGGTCCTGCATGAGGACAGAGACAGAAGATTAAACCCAAAACTCAAAAAGTGAGCTCATAATATTGAAGCCTTTTTTCTTGGTTTGACTTCAGAAGAGCCGTCATGGCAATAAGAATGGGATTTAATGTTCTAGAAACTTACCGCAAGTTCAAGCCAAACTAACACATGTTCTTCTAGACCTTTCTAAAAACTGCCTTCAGTGTGAATTAATGAAAAATTGAGTAGCCTTCCTCTACCACAGACATCACAGATGATACAAATGACATTACGACCAAAGTTCCTTGTATAATTTGACAGGAGTTATGCAAACCTCATGGCCGAATGCAGCAGCTTCAGAAATAAAGATAAGTGAGGAGGTAAATAGTTAGTGTCTCTCATGTAAACACTCCTGTCTGTTATAAAGTGAACACTAAAATCGTCTGCACCTTTAATCAGCGCAGTGCCAGAGAAGCAGCTGCATGTCTCCCTAATGCGTCTCTCTGTCTCTGTCTCTCCACACGCCGAGTCCAGCTGTGTGCCATATGCATGCACTCTGTGAAGATCCCATTTAATCTTCCTATCTCTCTCACTCCGCACATTATTTCACTCCCTTCCTTCGTTTTTCTCTCTCCGTATCTAATTCTTTCTCTTCCATTTCATTCAGCACTCACTTTCCTTACATTCAACTCTTCTCCTCCATTTGTCTCCTTCTCCACTATGTTCTTTTTCACTACTTTTTGCTTCTCTTTCTTCTCTTCGACTTTCTCTTTCCCCCTGTACTTTGCCAGTGCTTCTCCATTTTCTTTCACCAATGATCCCTCTCCATTTCTTTCCCTCTCTTTACTCATCGCTCTTTATTTCTCGTCTTTATATCTTTCACTGTCTCTCTCACTCCTTCTCACATTCTTTCTTGCTTATTGAGTTCTCCCTCTCTCACCAGACTCCCTCCCACTTTGTCTTTCCCTTCTTTTTTCTTCCACTCTCTTTTTGCTCTCTCTCTCTCTCTCTCTCTCTCTCTCTCTCTCTATTTTTGCTCTCTCTCTCTCTGTCTCTCTCTCTCTCTTTCTGTCTCACCACTGCGCAGTATGAGCTCTCTCTCTGGCAGATGTTCGATGACACCGGTGTGTGTGTGAGCCATCTGGCCGGCCTGCCTCTGAAATTAATCTGTTTAGCTCGGCGCCGTGTTCAGAGGTGAAGCGTCCTCGCCTGCTCTGACCACAGCAGCACTAGAATGTGTGTCCTCATATGTGTGTTAAGACATGTTTAGGATATATGCGTCAGTGAGATGTTCCAGTGTACCCCGTGTCAGTAATATAAGGGTTAATCCTGCTCTATGTAGCAAATCCATACAGGAATGTGATCAAGCCACTAGCCTGTCTTTGAGATTATTGTGTGTATCGCTGGTACATAGAAACAATTCAAAGACTTAAGGCACTTGTTTTCGTTTGGCTCTACTTGTTAAGAAGTTTATTCTTGACTTATGTATATTGTGGAGGGAAAGAGGGAAAGATAGAGAGAGAGAGAGAGCGAGAGAGAGGGAAAGAGAGAGAGAAAGGCAAAATATTCGCCTCTTAGTAAAATCCAGCCCAATATCTCACAAATCAAAGCAGCAGCTGGGGTTGGAGGTGTGTTTGTTACATCTCTCTCTCTTTCTCTTTCTCTTTCTCTTTCTCTTTCTGTTTCTCTTTCTCTCTCTCTCTCTCTCTCTCTCTCAGGATCAGAGGTTCAGAACATCACCATCTGGACACATCATAACATATGGGCAGCAACCAGGGCACTCAAAGGAGAGAGAGCGAGAGAGAGAGAGAGTGAGAGAGGATAGACAATTTGGTCTTTAAATCTGCATTTTTTTTCAGTAGGAGTGTGTGTGTGTGTGTGTCCAGAGGCAGGATAAGTTGTATAACATCACTAACACTAGTATATGGCTCACTCTGGTCTGTATGGTGGTCATCATCTTGATTCTTGATGCCCTTAATATTATTAAACTGTTATTGTCGTTCTAAACTCCCTGACCTTTGCTCGGTCATGCAGTAACTCATTCCTTCCTTCACTGATTCACTCAATCCAACTTTAAACCTTTCCACTTCCTCACTCACTCGGTCCCTTCCACGCTGTTCCTGAACAACTCTAATAACTGGGTTTTAGTGTGGTGTTGTGTGAGAGTGTGTGAACATGTGTGTGTGTGCAAGTGATGAGAGGGTTATGATGACATTTACAGCGCTCGTCTGTGTTTCCACTCTTTGCCTGACTGTAGAGATATTTATTTGCACATGGATTTATGGAGAAATCAGTTTGCAAAGAGGTGAAGGAAAAATATCTGTGGGTGTGGGTGTGGGGGTGCGTGTATGTGTACCTGTCGGGCGTTCTCCTCTTGCCGTGCTCGTTGAGCTCCAGGAGGATCTCGGATGAGTCGAGTGGTGAGTTGGCATTGGCGTCCAGCAGCAGCTGCTCGTGCTGAGCCAGGTACTGAGCAGGGGTCTGCTTGGCCAGACGGGCACAGTGCAACAACTCCCTCTGCAGGAGGGGCAGATTGGCCTGACACACACACAGGAAGATGGATAAATATACACATATACATAAATAGGAGTGAGAGAGAGAGAGACAGAGAAAGAGAGAGAGAGAGAGAGAGAGAGAGAGACAGAGAGAGGGAGACAGAGAGAGAGAAAGAGGGAGAGAGAGAGAGAGAGACAGAGAGAGAGAGAGAGAAAGAGGGAGAGAGAGAGAGAGAGAGGGAGAGAGAGACAGAGAGAGAGAGAGAGAGAGAGAGAGAGACAGGGGAGTGAGAGAGAGAGTGAGAGAAAGAGAGGGAGAGGGAGAGAAAGAGAGAAGGGGCAAAAAGTTCAAGTGATAAAAGAGATGGTTTCAGAAGGCTGGCAAATAAGGTCAGAAATAAAGAGAGAAAGTAAAAGAAGCGAGGGGTGAAGCTGAAATAAACCAGACATTATCTTTGGCTCACTGTGTAGGAGAGCCCCCTGTCTCTCTCTCTCTCTCTTTCTCTCTCTCTCTCAGCCTCTGACAGTGTGACACTCTGCAGCTGTTACAGATGTTCAGGCCTCTGTGACTGATGTGCTGGATGTTGCCAGTAAATCTGCCTCTTGGTGAAATATGGGATCACACACACACACCTTACACACACCTCACACACACACACACACACCACACACACACACAGCGTCTCTCTCTACACTATTAGAGCACCCAAATGGAAATCATGAATTTGTCTTTCGGTCACAGGAATGCACAGAAACGCTGCTGTGTGCTGACTGGAAAACACGGGTGTAAAAAATCTGCCTGTTAATGAGGCTAACAGTTTGGCTAGTGTGAGGAATGACAGTGGAAACAGGACACAGCTCTTGGGAGTAGCAACATTTCTTGCTGAAGTGCCGGGGAAATTACAAAGATGATGCTCTGTGGAATTAAATTTATAGTGTAAATGCTAAATAAAAAATGATCAAGACTTGCTCAAGTGGAATCTTCAGCTAAACACACCAGCCAATGTCAGTGTGGAGGAACACTCGGCATGCTGGGAGGTGATGCTGGGGTGGAGGCTGTGTGAAGATATAAAGGGAAAGAGAACCACAACACACATTCACCCTCACAGGGGCAAGGCAGTGGATGGACGGAGGACAGACGAGTGCAGGAAGATGGACAGTGAAGTCTGTTCTCTCATCTCTAACTCGCTGAGTCTGACATCTCTCTCTCTCTCTCTCTCTCTCTCTCTCTCTCTCTCTCACTCTGTCTATGTGTGTGTATGTGTGTGTGTTATCTGTTTCTGGCCGTCATCCATCCACCCTCCACTTGTTCATCACTCTGCCTGCGTGTTTCAGAATTTACCCCATATGGTGTGCCATAAGGAGCAGCTCTTCACACAAGTGTGGTGTGTGTGTGTGTGTGTTTGTGTGTGTGGGTTGGTGGGTAGATGGGTTGGGTGCTCTCACCTTGAGAAAGGGGATGACGAAGGGTCGAAGAGGGAAGTTGGTGGCCTCCTGCAGTTTGGAGTGAAACTCTTCTATGGTGAGAGTCGAATTCTGATACACACACACACACACACAGAGCAGATCGATTAACTTAATTGTCTATACAGAAATAAATGATTACACACAAACATACACTATCACATATTATTTTTTCAAACATACAACACACACACACTATTAAATAAATGGAACATGCACACACATATGTGAATAGAAAGAGATGCATGAGCATGGACAGAACGATGCATTCACCCACAAACACACACACACACACAGACTCACCACGAGGCCGAGCACCAGGCTGCGCACCCTCTCCCCTATCTCGGGCGAGATGTCATTACCGAACTGTTGCAGTGTGGTAAGGAAGCGTTTGAGTTTGCAGAGCTGTCGAGCTCCACACGCGGGGGGAAGCTGCTGCGTGGGCAGAGCTGCTGTGGACGAACCGGCTGGCCCGTTACTGAAGCCGTTGGGGGTGGACGGAGCTCCGTTAAGCGCGGTTGGCGAGTGGCTGCTCCCATTCAGCACTGCGGACACACACAGACATGCTCTGTTACAGAAGCCTTCATCATCCTCGCCCTCCTCTCTCTCCCGCTTGGCCCTGAGCGGCACACGCATGCTGAAAAGAGAAAACTCGGGCACTGCGGGCAGCTCTACACAGCGCCTCATCGCCGTCTGAGAGTGGCAGTGTGTGTGTGGACAAGCTTAACACACACACACACACACAAACACACACACACACACATACACTCCACCCAGACACTCACTGGGACACAGCTATAAGAGGAACTTGTTAAAGAGAGGTCTAAAATAGCACGCGTTGGTCGGCTTCCTCCAGCAGGTGTGCAGCTAAATCTGGACCCCAGGAGCAGATTCGCAGGTTTAGGGTTTAGCCCTCATCTCCTTATCCCAGTGTATCATCTTTTCAAATTTCCCTCCTTCCCGATAAAGAAGTTTTTTCCTTTGATAACCAACTACCACGATGCTAAATTACAAGGCTAAAAAGTACTATCAGCTTACAGCTACCAGTTTAGCAAACACATCCACACTTGCTTCAAGTTCTTCATTACCTGCTTATGTAACACCGCATGATACACTAACACACAAACAAACAAAATGAGAAAATGAGCAAAACAAGAGCAGCCATTTTAAAGCACGAATAACTTTCGTCCTGATGTCACAACATGCATCCGAATCAGGAGGACATGTGACCCATGGTAAGAAGGCAGAGTTACTGTATTTGATTTAGAAGTTAAAGTTTGCATTTATAGATTTAAAATGCGAGCTGATTACATTTAGTAAAATAGCCTTGTTTAATCTCTCCGTTCCAGGCTGCACACATGCAACTTCATCATGTGACGGTGCACTTGTGCTCTGCTTTTAGTGGCGAGCGGCACAACAGGTGAAACAACACAGCCTGTCATTGCTATATAGGGTAGAGAGATGTGCCGGGCCATGTTAGTGAGATACACCCCGCTTCAAGTGCAGCCTGTAAACACACCTCACAGCACCAGCACTCAACACAATACCCTCAACAGACACACACACAAACACACAAACACACACACACAAGTACACAACCTATCAAATTTCCTCTGTTTCTTGTATTTCTGTTTTAATTGCTTGAGAGATTATGATGTATTATGAATGTATTCAGAGCTTATAATATTACACTGCAACTGATCACACGGTGCAAGTCGATTACTTACTGGTTGTAGGTGTGAATGACGCGTTGCGATTGGCTGCCTGGCTCACGGCAGGTGGTGGCGGTGGCATTGTGGGCGGAGTCGACCTGGGCTGGGTTTTCACATCGGCTGGTGAATCTGGCATTGTTCCGACCTTCGTTTCGGCGCTACCTGCATGAAGAGAGAGCGTTTAGAATGAGGTGGACTACAACCTGTACTATATTTTCAGCAGGAAAATATTCAGTAGGAAAATCATACACTATCAAGGTTGATGAATTGATGAGTGTCTAGACTAGAAAGACTTTTTAGCCTCTAATTTCCTAGACAGTATTTTGGCTTACACATTATTATGAAGCATTTCTTTTATTATAAACTATATGAAGCATTTCTATAGCATATATAGAGTCAAATTAGCCTGATGGTCACACATGTTTTTTTTAAGTTTCTACAGATATTCCAACACAGTATTCTGAAACCCCTTGATCTTTCGAGCATCCTACTGGAAAACAGCAGCATCATAGTGGCAGTGATCGATCAAGCTAAGTCTACTGGTTTGCTGCTAAAGTGAATGAGAAGGTTTTAACATTTAAACATTGCTATATGATGCTGTCTTGGCTTAGGATCAATAAACAAGCAGTGGCTTTAGCTCAGGAAATAGTACATCAACAGTGCAAATAAGGGTAAATATCAGTAAGACTATATGAGTACACAAAGTTTAAAAAAAAATCTGTTATACAAACATACAGAATGTGGGTCATCGTGTACTAAAATTCAGCCTGATATTGCCAATGTCCCACGAGATCTTTCTGACCTCGACAGCTTAACTCAAAATCTTGACCGCATTTTATGGCAGAGGAGATGATGTCACTGCTCACTTATTCCAGGACTACTCTAATGGATGTGTCTTCATCTTGAGTCGTAATGTGTTTCCTGGGTTCAGAGCGCCGCAGGACAGATATAAAGAGCGTGTCAAGGCTCTGCGAGTAAATACATTTTGCTTGTGTTGGAAACATTGCGTAGCACCTGTTCTCCTGCTCAGCTGCTGCTGACGGGATCCCTCACTGGCCCCCTGCAAGTCCTTGCATTGGCATCAGTGTCCTCAACCCTGCACCCTGCTACTGAACTGCCCCCCCTTACAGGAACTTGACTGTCAGTGACAAGTGCAGCTGGATCTGCTGCTGTCCATCACACAGTTTATATCCATCACAAAACACACCTCTATCACAGAGCGTATCTCCAGCGCTGAGTCCACATCCATCACATTCTACCTCCAGTGCAGAGACAATAGAAATACCTCCATCATAGTGAGTACATCTAATCCCAGTTTACCTTTATGATATAGTCAACAGCAGACAAACCATCCATCACAACGTTTACTTTTTCTTTCCATAGAACAAAGCACCATTCCAGTTTACATCCCTCACCTTCATTACAGAGCCTCGATTACACAGTCTACATTCTGCTTCCATTTAAGATCCAGGATTTATTCCTTTTACCTCCATCACAGAACCACACCTCCATCACAAAGCCTACCTACATCACAGAATGTTCTTCACCATTTACACCTTTTCCGAGAACCTCATTCAGAACCTGCTCTAACACCATCATAAACCTTCCAATACAAGAGGAAAACTTACCCTCACTCATGCTGATGCTGTCATCAGAGAATCTACATCCATCATGGAACCTCGTTCATAGCGTCTACTTCCATAACAAAGACTACCTTCATCAAAAAAATCTCTTTCGAAGAATCAACATCCATCACAGAGTCTTCCTCACAAATGATGCAGCTGATACCAGAATTCATGGTTCTGCAGGCATCCAATACTCTGTGGCTTGAATGGAAAGAATGGTTTAATCCTCTCTTCTGATAATGAAGTGATTGACCACACATGCCATGGCAAATCCACATGTAAGCCTCCTCACTTTCAAAGTCAGGTATCATCGATGTGACAGAGGAGAGACATTCGGAGTTAAATCAAGGTAAAAATCTATACAAACCGCCTACTTTTATCAGACTCCACAGGACAACCTTTGCACCTGCTCCCTGCTCTTTCCTCCTCTTCTCAACCCTTCTCTCTTGCAAACAAAGCAAAATACCCTCTCAATCACTCTGCCTACACCAGTCAGGTTCTATCACCTTTTCCAGAGGCAAAAGGGTAGCTTATCCTCCTGGCTGTTTGTCCTCCTGACCTCTTTCCTCCTCCACCACCTCCCACAAAGAGTTACTCTAGTCCCTGAAAGAATATCTCCATGTATCTTGTGCACAGGCTGTCAGCATGTAAATCCAGTTACGAGACATGGCTACCACTGGTCACGAGTCCAGATTCAGAGAGAAGCAGGTTTAAAACTCATTAAAGGAGAACTATTTACACAGATGGTATCGCTATCAGGGCTCATAAAGTGACAGATCCTGAATGTTTTTGCGTCTACAATATGTTTGTGCAATAATTCAGAGCGATGTGAAATGTTGAGACGCTAAGCATGCTTGAAAAGGGTGCAAATGAGGGTGTATGTACTTGTGTGCTCACAAGTGAGTATAATTATATGTGTGCACGTGTGTGTGATTGTGTGTGTGTGTTTGTGAGAGAGAGAGAGACTCTCCATGAGCATGTGTCGAGCAGCAGGCTCTCTTTCAGGCGCCTCTTGTCTTAGTCCTGTCACTCACTGTGGATCAGCTGCCTTCTACTCCATTCGCCTGTCACCTTCCACTGGGTCAGCAAGGCCTCCAACAAACCCTCCTCACACACACACACACACACACACACATATGCCTGGACTGTGTGCTTGTCCAGACCAGGTTCAGAGACATCCCCTCATCAGCTTCCAGCCCTGATCTCCTATCAGCAGAACTGTCAAGTGCAAAAATAACCAAACATACAGGGTCACAGCCAAACTGCTAACAGGCAGATAATTAGTGCTCGACCTTACTGGGACAACAGCTGACAGGGTACAAAAGAACGACTCCTGCGGGCAGACAGGGGGCACTCTACACTCCAGGAGACAAACACAAGTTCCCAGGGTTGCAAAGTTGCTGATTTGCTGTACCATGAGTCTTCAGCTTGATGATCGAGATGCCTCTCATCACCTGTGGTGCCTGTTTGCGCCGCTCTTACACACCTGTTTCAACTCAGTAGGTAATTATAAAGCCATTTGTGTGTTGACTCAGGTGTGCTAAAACAGGTAAAGTGCTGTAATGAGATACTGCAAGACCACTTCAGGCTCTCCACTCTAAAACGGCTCAGCACTCGCTACCTGTCCGTATAATACTCCACACGTGAATCTGAACATCAGTGTCTTCCAAGAGATGTCAGAAAAACACAGGTGTTGGGTTGGTGTTTCCAGAATGTTCTTCACCATTCACACTGGTGTAGAAGAAATGTTCTGATTAAACCTCTCCGAAAAATTTCCTGAATTGATCTGTGCAATAAGACCAAGCCCCAGGATGCTGTTTGAGAGATCCAGGCTCTAAAACATGACTTGTGTTGCTAGTTGCTAAATGTAATTAGGTGTGTGATGGAGAATGTATTGGTGCATTCTGGGATTTAATTCTGAACATTGATGCTTAATGGTAAAAGCTGGTATCTAATGAACAATGATCTTTGCTTGGCCAGTGTCCCTTTTTGCAACAAGCCAGATAGTGTTAGCAGAGGACGCCTGACATTATCTCAGGGTTGAAGCCCCAGTCACCTGTGTTCCTTTTGTAAATCAAAACTAAGTCAAAGGATACAAGTTTAAAGGTTGATGGTGCCAAGTTGTCAATCTTTCCTCCTCCAGATCCTACACTTGGGACTGTGGTCGCTGTTAGCAGCACGTTTATTAGGAACATGACCAATGCCCCTGGGCAATAAACAGAACAGGTGTTAGAGTTAATGCCCTTGCTGACAAAAATAGCCAGAGGCCAGCATACAGTATGTGTGTAGAGCGGAGGGGTGTGTGGAGCACATTCTCTGTGCCATGGCCAAATGTAGGCAGGTAAAGCCAGACCTCTGAGTCCATCTGTCACCCAAGTCAACCATAATGCTGGATCACCAGAGAAAGAATCACACACACACACACACACACACAGATGCTTGCATTACATAAACAGTCGGCTTCAGCTAAATTTGGAACAACTTGGATTTTCCATGAAGTGAAATAAATCACTTGGAAAACAAATAATTTGAAGTAGTAGTATCACTGACAGGCTTGGTTGTGTTTGAGCTAAGAGGACAGTAGATCATTTAGTTCTGAAGTGGTTTAGCTAAATGCAAACAAAACTAAATAATAAATCTGTCTGGTTATATCAGGACCTGGAAGTCACCTGGTTCTTATGGGACTTTCACTGTGTGCATCTGATGATGCACAGCATCCTGTTTGAAACACAGCCCTTAATCAGAACCTAATGCTCTCCTGAGAGGATCCTGAACCCCCTCATCTCTATTGGCAACTGCTGCATGCCATCCCAGGGGATTCTGGGGTATGCATGCTTTGGCTCAGAGGCTCTGAGCTCCTAACAGTTGAAAGGCAGAAAGAGAGTCTGCCCTGATTTACCCCCTTGTCACTATCTATCGTGGGATTACAGACAGCTGTTTAATCTGACCAGCTAAAGGACGGGGCAGAAAACACCCATGGCTCTGGATTTCACTTTAATATGTCCACAACCTCCATCTGTGACCATCTTTGTTCCAATCGTGGCTAAAGGCTGGAAAACTCTCACCATGTGAGAGAGAGAGAGGGAGAGAGAGAGAGAGAGAGAGAGAGAGAGAGAGAGAGATGAAGCACCTCACTCTCCAGACAGTCTGAGCATCTGGACCAAGCTGTCAATCATCAGACTAAACATCTGACTCCAGCATGTTACAGCATCCCATAAACATGAATCCGGCTTATTCGATTAGCCAGCCTGGATCTGACCCAACCAAACCTGCTGCTCCCACATACACACACACACTCTCCATCTCAGAACAACACACAAAGTCATACTGGGAGATCAATAAGCTGAATGGATCTACTCCTGTTGTGATGAGTTTGTAATGGACCTCCCGGAGCTACATAGCTGTGTGTATTCTTCAGTAATGACGTTACGCCACTTTGTCAGCCTGTCACGCTGTCTTTGGGCCACTACGGAGGAAACCCACAGTTATTTGGCGGCTAAAACAGACCAATTTGATGTTCCTCAGTTTGTAATTCAGAGCTATTTGTGGAGCTTTTATAGATCGGCAGACATGTGCTTTTACTGAAGCAGCAACAGAAACCATTGTGTAATGACAAGGCTTTAGAAAAGCGGGATGCTTTTTTCCACCGGGTGTGTTGTTTGTGCTGCCGCTGGCTCCCATTGGCTTCCACCGTCACTGTGTGCTACGTTTTGTACCTTTGACTTCAGCACAAAGAAAGCTTCTACTGCCTGTCTTCCTCGCTGTCTCTTTCCCCCTCACCATATGTGTTCTCTTATCCCCCTCCCTCCATCTCTTCCTCTCTCTCTCCCTCTCTCACTCTTGCTTGCTCGCTCTCCCGTGCTCTGTAATTCCCCCAGTCTCCAGGAATGCTGTTGTTTTTAATTTCTTCCAGCTGCTCTGGCACTGTGCCCGACCGCCTGCCTTTCCACATCTGCTCCCCGTCATGCCACACAAACACGGGCAGCACATCAAAACAGCAGGATCTCAGCCGTCCGCCTGGCCGACACCGGGTACCCTGAACCCATTCATCTACCGAACCCTCCCAAGGCTGCTTAACCCCTCTGTGACGGGCACATATACAGAGTTCAAACACAGTATACAAAGGTAGGAAATATTTATGTTCTCCAGGGCTGTCACGTTTGGAAGGGTGTAGGGTTCTGATAAAGATGGTGGCCTAAGCTGCTGCTTGGACCAAGATTGCTTATCTTCTGTCTAGATAATATCCTTCTATCTAACCAGCTAGGTTATTCGCCTAGTAGTGACCTAGTTGGGGTCAGCTGAAGAACACAAAGATCCTTCCTCAAATCCTTCCTAGAAATAAAAAGTCAAAATTCCTCTGATTACCCCGATTATAATCCCAGATGAAGTTCCTTTTCTGTTAAAATATAATAATGAGATCGCTATCACTGGAGCCAAATAACACCAAAAAGTGTGGTAAAACAATCCTACTGAATCTTTAGCACATCTACCTCATGGTGATCCATATAGAAGCTTTATTTGTTCATATATTTATCTGTGAGCATGGTTGAATAGTGTAGTTCATCTCCAGCTGCAGATCGGGTCTAATGATATAGCAGGAGGGACATCTGCACGCTGTGAGACCGGGCCACCGACCTCAGCTGAGCAAATATGTTTAGCGAAAATAAACATCGAGATAGCAATAAATGCTAAATCAAAAGCTGAACAGGCCCCAGAGAGAGAGAGAGAGAGAGAGAGAGAGAGAGAGAGAGAGAGTGAGAGGGAGAGAGAGAGAGGGAGAGAGAGGGAGGGAGTGTGTGTGTGTGTGTGTATGTGTGTGAACCAGAACCTCTGAGACAGGCCGAGTGCAGCGACGTGTGTGAGAAAAAATGCCGAGGTCATGCAGAGCAGCACAAATGTCAGACAGCAGTACAGTGGGACATGGAACAGCATGGGGACCCAGCCAGATCCCATAATGCACTGGGAGGGAAGCGATGGTGAGATTCAATAGAGAATTCAATACGGATCACACGCACTTACACTGAGGTGTTGTTTCTACAGAGTGCTCACACATGCTGCTGGTCCCACTGGTGAGGGTGTGGCTTCCACAGCGCTCATGCTCATGTCCATGTATGTATACATTGTGGAATCGTGTTTTTCCTGCTTCCAGGAGTTACACATATACATACGGACATGCTAAAAGGTTGGGTTGATCATTTATGAACATTAGTATGTTACTGTATATTAATATTGTAATAAAATCCAAGGTGACACAAAACCGTACAGAATTGGTGGAACATTTAGTGCCATAAGATGGGTCAGAGGAATATTGACTATATCTGAATGAAGCATATTCTGACATCCTGTTATATATAATATTCATTGCATATGATATAACTGGCTGATATTGTGTAAGGAAATACAAACTGTTTACTCAAACTTGCTTCAGTGCAACGCTGCCAATCAAAATCATCCCTAACAGGAAACCATCCTTCTGAATGGTACAGTCTCCATAGGCAGCATTTTGTGCAGTATTCAAGATGAAGTCTGCCTAATTTGGGAGAAAGTATAGGAAAGGCTTCACTCCAATCTAGGACGTGTGAGGAAAAGAAAAGCGTGTGTGTGTTTTGTTGTAATGTATGATAACTGAGTATGCAGTGTAAATTCTGCAGTGTGTAGTGTTCCGGTAAACTTTGTAAACTTGGGGTGTTTTTACTCAGAGTACAGATTTGCATATATGCAAATGATCGTATAGAAAACTGCGACAAACGGTTAGGCAATTAACATGATCTAAAAACTTCAAATCTGTGTCGAATCCCACAGCCGAATGTCTTCTCTGTTTCTCTCTCCGTCGTGTCTGATGGTTGTCTCCACCATCTGTTCCCTGCAGGGTCGGCTGTGAGACAGCCGCGCCGAGTCCAGCTCTCCCCAAAAAGGCTCGAGAGACAGAGAGAAAACTTCCTTTTCTGATTTTTTTCCCAGCAGCTCCTAATAAAATCCAGATGTTGTGTGTGCGAGTCATTCCCCCTTTCCAGCTCCAGCACCCCGCCTCCTCAGGCTGAGTCGTTCCTAAATAAAGGAAAGTATTTGTGACATTCGGCCACGGACGGCTGTGCCAAGAACAGCTCCCCGAACGGGTCCATCTGGAGAGTGTTAGGACGGCACTGGGCACTCGCTACGGACGTGGGGAAGACACGCTACGCAAACACACACTCACACACAGTGGGCTGTTGTTTTCCATGCTTGTCCTGATGTGAACCAAACATACCTGTGATGTGTTTTGAGCTTTCTGGTCTACAAGCTCACACTGTTTTACACACACACACGCTCTGACATAAACCTGTGTGTGTGTGTGTGTGTGTGTGTGTGTGTGTGTGTCTGTGTGTGTCGTGTTCACGGTGTGTGGAGCTTGTGTAAGTCTTCAGGCCCACCATTCAGAGGCTCCAATAAAGAGCTCTTGCACACCTGAGCATCAATAACTGTCTCACACACATAAACACACACACAACCCAGCAGCCACCTGGGGACCGACAGTACCGCAGGCACACTGTCACATCTGCCAAGTTACACACACACACACACACACACACACAAATACGAAGTGAGAGAGTAGAGGATGTGAAGACCTGAAAGGACAGACCTGAAAGGAGACGTGAAAAACGCACAAGAGACAAAGGAAAGAAACGGAAAGGAGATGAAGACTATATATCTGTCAGGGTCAAAAGATGCAAACGCACTCCCAAAAGTGTCTGCGAAGAAGAAAAAGGCGACAGAAAGTAACAGACAGAGCGACTTGTCTAGCATGTTTCCACTGCATGGTGGTGTTATTCATTTCCTTCCATCAGATGAAGTTCAAATGTTCTGTTCGTTCCTTGATTCTGCAGTCTGGCTGATCATTTCCTCATAGGCTTTACTTACTAACTACTATTACTTACTCTGATGTGCATTAAAGTCCAGCTACAGTTTCTGTGCATGATGAGACACACTCTACACAATCTACCACCTCTGTACAACAGCTACAGTGATACAGAATGGAACAGAAAACTGAATCTCTATTACAGAGCTGATGTTCAGGGCTCAGGATGCTCAAGGTGAAATAAAACTGCTGTTTATTAACCTGAAATGTGATATCTCTGGCATCTTTTAATTAAAGACATACCTGCTGTTAGACTCTCGTCCTTGCAGCTCCGTTTCCACCAATATCTTATTTGAAGAGATGACGCAGAAGGAATTGGATAATGAAATGTACAAAGAGATGGCCTGTATCACCGAGACTGTTTAAACAGATTTCCAAAGCCTTCCATTTGGTTAGGGAAGTGTTTTATGGAGGTCCCTCTCCAAAACAGAAACATGAGGACACGCCACCTACGTGTGCAGCAATCACCAGAAGTGATGTATGAAGAGATGGGAATTGGCAGGAGCTTCCATTCGGCTGCTGGGACGAGATGAACGTGTGGGACGCTTGCTGTCCAAAACACTGACTAAGCGTACAATTCCTGGAAGGAGACCGTGGAGGTTGCGCAGCCATATTGCTTGAATTAGTGCTTTTCCCCTCTTGCTACTTCCTGTTTATTCCGCCACACTGCTTGTTTGGTGGCCAGCTGAAAATAGCCAGGAAACCTTGCAGGATTTCAGAAGTTCATTCACTTCATGCTAAACACTTGGCATTCCTGTTCTGTAGTGTTCAAGTGCTGAACTACTGAAGTAAAAAAAAATCCCACTAAACCCAAACCCCGAACCCTAATCTAAACCCTAAACTTAACACGAATCCCTAACCCTAACACTACTCCTTAACCTTAAACACTAACCCTTACACTAACACTTAACCCTAAACACTAAACCCTAAACTTAACCCAAATCCCTAACCCCAACCCCTAAACCTAAACACTAACCCTTACACTAAACCCTAAACTTAACACGAATCCCTAACCCTAACACCTAACCCTAAACTTAACACTAATCCCTAACCCTAACACCTAACCCTAAACCCTAAACTTAACACTAATCCCGAACCCTAACACTAATTCCTAACCCTAAGAATAAACCCTAACACTAGCACTTAACCTTAAACGCTAACCTTACACTCAACTCTAAACTTAACCCAAGCCAGAATCTCTAGCACTTAACCCTAATATTTACATTAAACACTGACCCTAGCACTAAACCTTTACCTTAACACTAAACTCTAGCACCAAACCCAAACCGTAACATTAATATTAAACCCAAACCCTAAGACTAAACCCTAACCCTAGTGCTAAACCCTAGCACTAAACCCTAACATTAATATTAAACCCTAACACTAAACCCTAATCCTAATGCTGAACCCAACCCTTTCCCCTAACACTAAACCTAAACACTATCCCTATGGCAGCGTGGAGAACCTGAGTCGTTCTTGTGTCTTTGTAAAGCTTCTGTTCTGCAGAAAGACGGACTCCACGATGCCGAAGGTGCAGAAGACTGTTTGACTGTGATCGCTCGCTTTGGCCTGGCTTTCCCCTAACGCCCATATTACTTAAATTATGGGGAAAACCAGTGCCAAAAATTAGCAGCAATTGGATTCTGTTTACTCTGCGCTCTTCCACAAACAAGCTCCCCAATCAAAACACCTGCAGCTTCACCCAACACCAATTAGCTCATCAAGCTTTTAATTACTCTGTTAATTGCACACAGGCAGCGAAAGGGGCGGCTGGGGAATTAGGAACGAGGCCCTCCAGAGGAGCCGCCTTGACAATCCTGACAAACAAAGAGGAGTGTGTGCCAAGCAAAACGCACTCATCGCACACACACACACACGTTATAGAAACACACACGGCACTCAGTCGCCTGGGAAAAAAAACAAAAAGCGGCCATGTGGACGCCAACCATCTGTCATGTCACTCAATGTGATGTCACTTCCTCTCACACAGGTCACTTCTACTCTTCTGATGGTGCTAGTCCATGAAGAGGGAGCGACAGCATAGTGTGTGCAAGTTCTGTCTGTCTCCCTCTCTCCTGAGAGTGTCGCCGAGGAGTTGTATCCAGGAAACAGTGGCACGGCCTCACTTCCTGTGTGACAGGTGTGCAGTGCAGGGTCTGACAGCTGTTCTTCCTCCATGTTATATATCCCTCCATCCCTCACTTACTCTCTCTCGCTCTCTCTCTCTCTCTCTGTCCAGCTGCAGTCCAGCGTTGCTTGTGTTTGCTCTGCCTCTTGCGTCATTGCAGCTTCCTGATTTATGGAGCACAAAAGACTGAAATCTGCTATCCTATTCTCACACACACTCACACTCACACACACACACACACAGCCGTTGTCCATCACACCATTTTCTGCTCCTTAGACACGGAGATCCTTCCTTTACCACGTTTACCAGCACAACCCACACACACACACACACACACACACTGTGTACCTCATATCTTTAAACACACCTTGTGCTTTATATGTTTATACTCCACTTCCAGTCATTTTCATACAGTAGTAACGTCACACATCAAACTGTAACATGTTGCCAAACACGAGTGACAGATTAGCGCAGAGTCACTGACAGGTGAGTGAAATACCTCTACTGAGGCACACAGCTGCTGAGTTTACAACCAAAAGTGTCATGGTGAGACTGACTTCTGTTACTTTTCAGCCCCTCCAGCGCAAAGCTCCATCAGACACCAGGCATGCTTTGGATGATTGACCGCATCGGGGTTTTTTTCTGTGCACTAGTTCTTTAAGGAGGTGATGGTGAACGGCGCTTTAATCGACGATTGCTTTCCGTAGTATCACAAATAAAATAATGGGGGTGATTCAGGAGGTGTGTGTGTGTGTGGATGCTGGTGATGTGCAGAATGTGAAGATGAAACCTCTTTCACTTCCACTTCGTTTCTCATCTTATTATCTGACTCTACAGCCCGCTTTTTCATTCCTCTCGTCTGCTCTACCTTTCATTCTCTGTTGTTTATGGAGTTGGCGTTTATGTTTCTTAGCCGCCGTCTCTCGTTGTCGATCCTTAAACATCTGATTTACTTGTCGTGTAAAAAAATAAAAAACAATCTACCAGTAAATGAACCTCGGAACGTACGAATGAAAGAGTTGTCCGAGGCGTTCCCGGAGAACAAAACGGGAATCTTCCAGAAGACTCTTCCGTCATCGCTGCAGGAACCGTTAGGCTTTTTTACGGAAAGCAAATGTCCTTCAGCTGTGCTCTGAATGAAGGAACAATGCGTTATCAGTTCTGAAAGAGTCCTGCGCTGCAGATTAGAGTGTGTTAGAGTGTGCGGATGGGGCAGAGCTCGGCTCAGATCTGTGTGAGGGATGACGGGATCGCACTTCTGTTTCCACCTGATAACGGAGTTTAATTTGCACAAACACACGATGGAGAGAGAGAGAGAGAGAGAGAGAGAGAGAAAGAATAAAACAGAGAGACAGGGCAGGTGAAAGTGAGAGAAAGAGAGTGTGATGTTAGAGAAAGGAAGACAAAGGGTGAGAGGAGGGAGGGAGAGAGAGAGGGAAAGGGAGAGAGAGAGAGAGAGAGAGAGAGAGAGAGAGAAAGCACATCCTTCAGCCTCCAGTCCATATACAGAACCTCATCCACATGATTCAGTGTGGGGAATAGCGTGTGTGTGTGTGTGTGTGTGTGTGTGTGTGTGTGGATGCTTAATAACTGAGCTCCATCTGGAATAAGCGCTGCTCCGGCCCCTTTGATAACTGACTGCCTCCAGGCGAGAGAGAGAGAGAGAAATGAAGAGAGAGAGTAAGGGCTCTTTATCAGTGAGAGAGCAGTGCTATAAACTTCCTCACCATTTGATTAAGAGAGAAGCTGCTACCAAGCAGGGATTATTCCAGATGTTTCCGCCGTGCCTCAACCACACTGACAACTCATCCTGCGTCTCTCTGAATCACTCGCTTATCTCTCTCACCATGCAGAACATTAGCATAAAGTTTACAACGCCTCCTGTTTGGGGCGAACGATCCGAGCTCTGACGAACTGTAGCTCTGCAGGGAAGCGTCAGCGTGTGCTGCTGCATCGGCTGATAGAGTGATCTTCAGGTTAAATTAGCTAACAATTAGCTCTCGGTCTGTCAGACAGTGCTGGGGTTAGTGAATTTATTAAAATGTCCGAGCAGAAGGCTACGGGTTGGACAGTTTGGGTTTTCAACTCCTTCTTTTGGAGGCTGCTCTGTCAGACAATCTGTGTTCAATTAAAGACTTAAGAACGCTCCAAAATTCCAGACAGTGCATAGAGCGCAGCTCTGAGTCTCCTGCCTTACTGTTTACTCTTTGCTTACGTCGTACCTGACTTGACTATACCGATAAAATATATACATGATTTACACTTAACCCCATCGTACAGATCACCAGTAAAGCTTCTGATCCAATTCCAAGAAAAGCAGAGATGGACAGAAGTCTTGTGGGACAGACGTGGAAAGATGGAGTGAGACGTCCTGAGTGCAGTGTGGTTTCCTCTGCAATCGAGCTCTAGCTCCCACACTGGCGTCGGCGTGTTTCTCATTACTCCAGATGTTTGGGAGCCGCACTGCTCTGTGCTCTGACATTCCCTCGCTCCCTGGAGGAGACGCCGTGTCACACTAATGCCAAACACATGTGCTGCGGCGCGGACACAGCGCCCTGCACGCACACTTTCCCACCGTTCAGAGGGACAAACAAGGCCAAAGCTATATGGAGCACATCTGTAGTTTATAATACCTCATGTCCAACTTTCCTAAGAGTTTGCAACCGCTGTTGTAGCAGCACTTTGCTAACAAGCTCGTTCAAATCATGTTAAATTTATCTCATGAGCAGGAATTCTCTATAACGAACTGATCTGTTGTAATCAACTTAAACTCCGCTCCTGTAATGCCGAAGCGAGCGCTCTTGCTCTGCATGCTGTGTCCCAATTCGCCTTCTTACGCCATGCACTATAAGTATATACTCTTTTGAGTGTGTAGCAAAAAAGTACAGTCACACAATAGCACGTCATGTAAGGGAAGAGAACCTTGTTGCCTAGTTACACACCGTAAACAAACTCCTCTTTGCATCCTAGCTTTTATTCCTTCATTATTTCTTTATATAATTTATACTCCATTAATTAACATTCCTTTGATATATTTGTCCATTTATAGTTTTAAAGTATAAAACGCAGTGAAGCAAACTGTCGCAAAACTCCTCCTCTTGTGCAATATTCACTGAAAAATTGTCCATGCCTTGAAACAACACTACTGGAAATAGTAGCTTTGAGATTTCAATATAGTGTCATTTAGGGCACGGTCATTTTAATCTCGGACACTGTAGTAGGTGATTTTGGACACAGACACACACACACACTCTCACACACACACAAGACGTTACGATCAACTCAATGCGTAATCCTCAAATTCACTGCTACTGCACTAACTAGACCCGGCCGCATGACTGTCAATGAACTGTCAATCAGCCAATAGGAAGAGCCGATTAAAGTTCATCTGATTAAACAGCCTCCCTGCTGTCTGTGTCATGCACCATCTCACCCAGACGTAGCTCTTCTGTTGCCTGCTGTGCGTGTATGACTTTCTCAGGTGCTCTCCATTTTTTCCACGTTGTCTGCCAGACAGACCGAAGGAAAAAAAACTGCCTTTTTTTTGGTATGAATGAAAATGGAGCAAATCATTTTCACTGTCTGAGATTCATTTCCTCACACTGGGAACATAACGGGGAGCTCGAGAGCTCGGCCCGCTCGGTTAACACTGGGGTAATCAGAGAGGCCGCATCCCCAGAGCTCCTCTTAACACACAATACAAAAGTTCACTGTGTGTGTGTGTGTGTGTGTGTATGGCTTAGGAATGGTTGCATAGTATAACCATACAATGGTATTGACTATGGCCTGCAGCTTAAACTTCAAAGAGAAGTTTGCTGACATGGACACAACTGCAGCTCCAAACACACACACACACACACACACACACACACACACACACTCTCTCTCTCTCGCTCTCTCTCTCTCTCTCTCTCTAGAAATCTAAATGACTTCCTCACAGTATAAAAGTCTGTTGCATTATAACATCTTCCTGTAATCATAATCCGAGGCCATTCATTTTAAGCCAGCCAAATAAGCCAAGTAAAAACAAAAATTAAAAAACAAAACAAAAACAAAATTTATTGAAAGTTAAAGCATAAGGAATTCTTTCATATCACCTGTGAAATGGCTAATTTCTGTCTCACATCAATTAACATTCATTTTTTCACTCTTCTTAAATCAACACCCATAAACATAGAAGTGTAGAATGCTTTAGAATTGACTATTTCATTCTTTTACTTTTATTAATGTAGTATCTTTTCTACTACATGTGCAATGTTCAAATCTGTCCTTCCATCTTTTCATCCTCCTTCCGACTGAAACCGGATGAGATTGCCGGACAGCGAGGCCGAGGCGCGGCTAAACTCGGACACTCCTGATCCGATCTCAACGTCTCTCTGACGGACACAAGCACAGAAAGATGGACAATATATTGATATAGTGATAGTCACAAAAATTCCCATAAGACGTCATGTTATTTTTTCACAATATTCACCTTTAACAGAAGCCTGTAATATGCAATCGAGCCTTTTAACCAAATACGTGTTTATTGTTAAGCATTCAGAAACTCCTCTCAGATGTTCCAGGTGAACATTTTGGTTAAAAAATAGTAAAAAAAATAATAAAACTGACCCATCTTTACCGTCAGGACCTCACTGATATACCGCATGTGAACATATTTTCGTCTTTTTCTTCTTTTTGCTTCTCACAGCGTTACAGTTCACTGTGACTGAGTTTATATATAAATCTTTTTATATAAGTTATATCACCTTTAACTGAATCAGTGCTGTCAATTACGACGTGCTTTTGTGCAGATTTTATTGTTTATATGGAGGTTTTTTTTAGCAGAACAGACCAAAGTTCTGCAGGGTTTACTTGGCTGACGTCTTTTATATACAGAAGATGGCATATTTCTATCATTTCATGCAGCTAGTGCTCTCATAGAGGAGTGTATGTGCAATCTTTCCACAAATGACAGAGTTGAAACTTCTCTCTCTCTCTCTCTCTCTCTCTCACACACACACACACACATGCTGTAAGACCTGTCAGTCCAGGTGTGTGAACATTCTGCTGACCACCTGACTGCCTCGCCTCATCCATTTCTCCATCTCCCCCCATCTCTGCTTCGTGACTCTGCTTGCTCCCTTCCACTCGTCTCCCGCCCACAGCCATCTGCTCCTCGCGTTAATTGTGCCACGGCAAATTCCACCTGCACCAGCCGCGCTCAAATTACAGTAATTACCACCGGCAGCATCATTGCGGCCACACGCACACGCTGTAGGTCAGGACCGTGGCCTCGGCGGCACCACGCCCGGAGAGCGACGCCAGCCATGTGCATCACTACACAGTACAGACGCCACAGATTGTCTCATCACATAAGGCTTATTTCTGTTAACATGAGGCTTGTGTAAGCATTGTGTCACGATATTTTTTTAAACAAATTTTTCTGTGCCATATATGTATAACAACATTGAAAAGATGATATTTTGATTTTTAATGGCTGTAAGATTTTACTGGCAGAAATTATTTTAAAAAATACTGCTGATCCTCACAGGAAAGTGAATTTGAATATATTTTATCACTAAGCACATAGACCATATTGTCATATTGCTCAGCTTTATATAGTGAAGTCAAACCTAGCTAAAATGATCAGATAGCAGTGTACAGAAAACATTCATCATTAGGTTCAACCGTGCCGTTTATCAAAACAACCTCTGAGATGTTCGGAAATCTCCAAGAATACAAAGCGGGTGTAACCTGCTCGAAGGTTTACTTGCAGGCTTTTGTGATATTAATAGTCAAAGTCAAGTGATCGTGATGAACAAACGACACATTGTGTAGGTATTATAGTGTCTCCACCTTGGAACTACTCACACTATCTAAAACAACTCAAGCTCCTTCTAACGGTGCTCCGAAAGAGCTGAAATTGATCGCTGAATAATTAAACAAGCCGAGAAAGACTTTTCTAGAAAGACGATGGGCGTACTGCGATGTTCTTCGCTTCCAGATCTCCGCTTGACGTCCAGGTTGAATCTCTGGATTACGTGAAAAGGAAGAAAGATTGAGCTCTGGTGGTGGTGACATTTTAATACCTAGAAGACGCTGAATCACATGACCACCACGCGGAACATATCCCGATCTCTGTCTAGTCCTGCGTGCGCTTTTCTGCTCAAAAGCCTCCTAAGTTTCCTGCAGTGTGTCTACTTTATACGTCCTTCGTTCTAACATATTTAGCATATGTCCGCTCCCAATGAACCGTGAATCGGGTTAATTGAGTGCAAGAAGCAGTCATCCGTCAAAAAAGAGAAGATCGATGTCACAGTGCAGTCTGCAAAACTCATGAAGCCAGACCTGCGGATTGACCGCTCTGCCAATTCGGATCCATTCATCTTCAGCCCTGTATACTTAACCGAGACGTTCGTATAAATCTGTTAATGGTGGCAGAAAGACGAATGGAATAAACACTACAATAGAATAATGAATGGCCTGCCTTCCAAAGAGGCGCTTGGAGATGGAGTGCCAGTAAAAAGCTATCTATATATACGGGCGCGTGTGCGTGTGGTAAAGCTTTAGAGCTGCTCCGAGGCCACACCGCGGTTTCACCTTTAGCCGTCCATCTATTAAGAGGACTACCGTCAGCGCTTCAATAATTCAGACCATCTTTACCAGCGTCCATCGGAGAGTAATGTGGCAGCTGAGATGAAAACGCCCCGCATTATAAGTGCATTTGGAGAAAGTGCATCGATCGGGGCGTTTGAAGTGAGAATGATGCCGTGTGGGTGAGCGCGCTGTGGTTCCTGTGGTTTACCGTACGACGTTGGCGCTCCTTTATCTTTCACAGCTCAGGTGCAATTAACAGCTTTACTGGCAACGCTCATTTAACATCACCTAAGAGCTGGCTCCTGCGTTATGCAGCACATATTTCATTGTCTATGAATTCGAGAGCATCAGAAAGCACTGGCTCAGGCGACTCTTGCTGTACTGTTATTACTAGTTGAGAGATGTGGTCAATGTGAGCTTTGCTGTATAAACTTAGCCTATCCTACATGACTAGAAACAAGCGAAACATTAATGCAAACTTTTATTCTGATGTTTCTCCTTGGACAGGAATATAATCCATGACACTAAAAAAACTTTTTAGCATCATGTTCAGATCTCAACGTTTCCTTATCTTTACAAAACCAACATCAATATAAATATTTTATATTGATATCCAAAGATAAACATAAATCCTAATGGATCCCAATGATGATAAGAACAAGGCGAAACATTGATAAATAATACAGCAGTGGATTGGATGTGAAAATTTGTCCATTTTTGATCTGATTTCTTAACTCAGTATCGAGTTGGCACGTCCACGCGTTCCTCATCATGGTGCAGCGAGGAGGCTCCAAATTTTTGTTTACATTATTAAAGCTTCTACAAATTACCCGCTTAAATGCAAGTAACCATATCCAATCCGAAGGAAAGCCTACTTCACACCGCTGCCTTTTCTACGATTATATACAGCCTCTTTGACACCATCAGGTCTTTGTATTGTAACCTGGTCTGATCACGGTTAAGTGAAGGAGCTATATCCTTCGTTCAACATCGCACAACGTGTTTACGTGTGCATCACAACTGTTTTTCTACACTGTAAGACCTATGTAGGGCTCCTCTCAGCCGTGATACGATTCCTGACAGCTTTAAAGCCATCCTTTGAGGTTGCTGTTGCGTTCTGGTTGGAGGTGCGTCGTCACTGACAGCCTGACCAAACTGACATGTCATCTGCGTTACGCTGGATCTCAACTGATAAACAACTAACACATTAACAAACTTATTTAAAAGCTGGGAAAGTCTACTGACAGGAATATACTGAATCTGTGACATTTAAATGATCAGATTTTTATTATTATGCTGTGTTTATAGTATTAGAGCTCTGTATGATTGTCATCACTAATAATAATTCAGAAACGTTTCAGTGTGCAGCAGGAACTTTTCTACAGACCACTGAAACTGTGACTGTTTATCATTTTCTGTTCTTGACTAATTATTAAGTTGAGGATGAGCAGCTCTCCTCACAACTGCCACACATGTTAATAATAATAATAATAATAATAATAAGCTAGAAAGCATTAAGCAGTTAGTCCAATAACAGATCTACAACCTATATTTGTGTGCATTTTACACACACACACACCAGTTATTATAAACTAGCTCTAGACTGCTCTGTTTTGAAAAAATCTTTATAATATCACTTACTTTGTGAAGGTCAAAGAGAGTAAAATGTATTCCAGGACAAAGACAGCTTCACTTATGGCTTTTTTGTTTGTTTGTTTGTTTGTTTGGAAAGCAAAAAATTAACCTCCAAAAATGTGCAGTTCGTCACGGGTAAAAACTCAGCTATAAATCTGTTGTTTGTTTGTTTGTTTGTTTTGCTTGTTTTCAGTCCGATTTTCTCCTGTTTTCCAATCTGTCCAGTAAACACAGAGGTAATTCAGTCTTCACATTGAAGTTTCATTCGCAGAAGAAAACAAAAACAAAAAAAAAAACAAGCTCAAGCAGAGCGGAGTTTCAGTATTAAAGCCAGTCTTTGGTATTAACGATCCTTAATATGATGAGAAATGTCCTTTATTTATCAAAGCACGCGCTGATAATGATGTTGATGATGATTTTTTTATTTTATTTTTTGTTGCTCCAGCGGCTGCGCTTAAAGTGCGCAGGATGAGAAGAAGAAGAAGAAATAAAAAACAAAACAAAAAAAAAACAAAAAAACAAAATCAGAAAGTTCTCATTTAAATCTGGGGATCAGATAATAATGATACGGAGTCCTGGGCTTTTAGCTCCGACAGATGAAGAAACACTGATAATTTCATTATACTGTCACTGTGAGGAGGGGGGAAAAAACAAGGCGCAAATCCTCACTAGTCCAAGTGCGTTGAAAGCGTGAAATAAATAGCAGTGGAGTAAATAAGCGGTCCTTGGCTTGAATGAGGCTCCGTCCAGATCAGAAAGCTGTGGCTTATGTATCGGTTTAAAAACCGGTTTATCCGCGTAATCCCGAATCAGTTAACCCGGACCAGCTGAGCTTGAACATCCTGCACCGCTTCACCATCCCGCGTCTTATTTTTTATTTATTCGGTTCTTCTTCTTTTTCTTTCTGCTTCTCCTTTCCTTCCTCTCGGTGTCGGTGGTGTGAAGCCAGTGGCTCTAATGGCTCTGTGTGTCTGTGTAGCTTCAGTCAGAGTTTAAAACACCATCTGGAGAGGAGGATGGGCTCTCTCTCTCTCTCTCTCTCTCTCTCACTCTCTCTCTCTCTCTCGCGTATACAACTGACACACAAAAAAATAAAGTCTCCAAAACACCAGACATGAATTAACTCCCACTATCATTTTTATAGGTTTACAAATTAGGATACTTGCTTATAAATGTGTTATTAATAGTTTAAGGGTTAATGTACAATATCCCCATAGTGTTTATTAATTGTATTCATTGTTCTGTTCTTTATTCCCCATATGCTTTCATGCCTTATACTGTGACATTGTAATGCATTTGTTTGTTAGCTTTAACAGCTTTAACATTAGCATAGCTCCACAGTATCACAGCAGCCTCTGGGTTGATTGAACCTGCTGTTCAGTATAGTGTGCGGTTTGCTTTGGGACTCTACATGCAGAACCCAACGCTCCATATCTAACACACCTGATCCAGCTCATTAACGAGCTCTGAGCACCAATTAATCAAGCGTGTGCGAAATTAAGGGTGGAAATGGATTTTGCAGGAAGTAATAGAGTCAAGTTTTACCTTGTGCATGGTGTGTGTGTGTGTGTGTGTGTAGGTGTGTGTGAAAATGCACTGCTTCTATCAGTCGCTAGGCGCCGCTGTTTCCCCACATCTGTCCCCAAACTCACCCTCACCCACTGGACTGGCAGTTTATGCCCAGTGCCAAGTCTAAGCAATACTGGCATCCTGGGCTGTGTCTCGAATGTGAGTTTATGACAAGAGAGTTTACTACAAACTGGCAGATGTCCAAACGTATGACCGAGCACGCCATGTCGAGAAGTTAGAGCATCATGCTAAAAGACTGCTCAAAGATGTTCAGACGCCATCCTGGTTGCTGTGCTTAGACTGTGCTTTTATTTATTTACTTGTTTTGCTGTTAATCTTTCCATTTGCACACATCAGCATTGATCATATAAGACAGCGGAACACTTTTGAACGTTGGCACATTACAATTTCTTCACACATTCCTGTCCTTATTCATTCCTAGTTGTTTTAATGCACTGTAGGTCAGGTTTTCATTTCACTGTAAGTTATAGACTGTATATAACATGTGTATGGCAAATAAAATCTTGCATCTTAAATCTTGAAGCTTCATGCCTCAGGACTCCATGGTCGCCGGTTTGTTTGTGAGCTGTCTGTGTGAAGTATCACATGCTCCCCTGTATGTCTGCATGGGTTTCCTCATGGGGCTCTCCAGTTTCCCCTCTACCTTCCAAATACATGCTGGCTGTGCTAAATTGCACCTAGGTGTGAATGCTTGTGTGCATGATACCATGCGATGCCCTGCGATGCCCTGTTCCTGGGATTGGCACCAGATCCAGCATTACTCTGTCCAGGATCAAGCGGTTACTGGAGATGAATAAATAAATGAATGAAAGGATGAGTGTGCGCTATTCTATCAAAGGTAAATAGAAGAGCTTTCTTTAGGCTACTATGGTCTACTTAGTACCTAGAGTGTGAAGGTAAATACATCTTTATTTATTTATTTATTTATTTGTTCATATATTTACAGTAACTGCTTAATCCTGGTCAGGGTTGTGGTAGATCCGGAGTCTATCCCGGGAACACTGTGTGCGAGGCAGGACTGCATGCTGAATGGGATTCCAGTTCGTGGATGGACTCCATGCACACACCTTGACACATAGGGGAAAATCCACCTACTGGCATGTTTTTAGAAGGTGGGAGGAAAACAAACATGAATCCTATCCAGACCTGGCGAGAACATGTACAGAAACTCCACACAAACAGGAACCTGAGCTTAAGATCAAGCTGGGGAAGCTGTCAGAAGGAGCAGCTATGTCCTAAGTTCAAGGCTGTGTTGCTTTGGTGTTTGTCCTAGTGAACAGTTTTATTTTAATGTAAAACATTATTGTTTAATTTGAGGTGTCACTGCTATACAAAATCCAAATACATAGTGTATAAAAATAGTCTATAGAACTAGATTTGAGACTGAGCCTTAATGTCACTTCACAGAATCATGCTATACCTGTTAACCTGGCCTGACAACAAGCAGAGGAAAACTAAACAAACTTGAGAAATTTTTATGCAAGATATTCATTCTTCCATGCATCCATGTTCTGTATCCTGCACAAGGTCATGGGAAACCTGGAACCTTTCCCAAGGGACTCACAAGGCAAGGGTCAACCTGGACAGGGTTTCAACCAAATTCAGGTCACAATCACACACCCCAGACAATTCAGAGATGCCAGTCAGTCTAGAGCACATGTCTTTGGACTGGGGGAGGAAACCAGAGTACCCTGAGGAAACCCCCAAAGCACAGGGAGTACATTTGAACTCCATACACTCAGTGGGAGGCGGGGCTTGACCATGTGCTAACCATTAAGCCACTGTCTATGCAAAATGTGTTACAGACTATACAGCACCTGTGTGCAGTGTGTTACATGTGTATTTTATATATAATATGTTACATACTTTTACATATACATAGTGTAGTATATGTCAAAGTACCAATTTTTTTTTATAAAGTTTATGAAAGACAATAAAGCCTCTTGTGAGGCCAGACGTGACATGAGCTGTGGGAAGATTCCGGCTCCTAGCAAAAACTAGATGTAGTATATTTTTATTGTTCTTACCAGGAAACTCCTCAAACTACAAATACATGATAATTGTTATTCACAGTCTTCACAGAGTCTCAATTCAGTGGTTCAGAGATTCCCATAATGCCCTTGCATGTGGAAAATGATTATGTAATAAAATTAAGCAGTAAGGATGTATGTCATGTGTGCAAAGCATGAAAAAACACTCATCTCTGGAAGCCTGGCAGGTGGGTTATTTACTTATTTATTATATTTGGATATTCTTATAAAGCCTCAAAAAAAATTTTTTTTTGGTTTGTTTTTTATCGAACCTTGTCGCATGAAAAATTCATACATATTTGAACCTGAGTGATGCAGTTAGATTTCCTCCATGACCCGTTTGAATGAATTCTACGCTAGTGATTTGGGATACAGCTATAGGCTCCTCTGGACTGCCTCGCTCTGACAGGCTCTTATTAAATAGTAGAGTATTTACTTGTGCAACAAAAGACCTGCATGCTCCTTTTTCATGCAGTATAAATATGGATAAAGCTAGCATTTCACACACACACATACACACACACACACACACAGAGACGTCAAGCTGGATTTGAATATGAATGCAATGAGGTGTTTTTCCCCCATGGTTTGAGTTGAATATTCCTCCAGCTGTTCTTTGGCTAAAGAAAAGCATGACTGACTTCTCCTTCTTCTCCCTCCTCCCTCCATTTTTTTCTTCAGTTAATTCTCCCCATTTTGACTGTTTAACCATCGGTGCACCTGCAACCTGTGTGTGTATGTGTGTGAGTGTGTGTGTATGTGTGTGTTTGCAATGTACCTCACTGCAGTGTTAGAGGAAGATCTGATGTTGTGAATGCAGGTGAACTGCTGGGAAACGAACATCTGCCTCCCATGTCACTCAACCCCCTCACCCTGTCTCGCTCTCTTTCTCAGGCACAAACACAGAAGATGATAAATAAATGATGTCACTGCCACGTCCCACAGGCAGAGTGTGAAGTATGCAGTCAGGTGCTCAGCGCCCCAATAAACTCACACACTGCCATGGAGAAACATCTACACTGTTTGTTACATTCACATAGAGGAGAGATCATAGGGATTAGTAGTATGTGATGGATAATTTAAAGTTAGCTCTGTTAGGCTTGAAAAAGATTACTCAAAAGCCGAAATATACGAGATATACACGTTGTTCCTCGTGGTCAGGAGGTTCATCATCCAAGACATTTGTTTCTTTATTTCTGCACTGGAGCTAATGTAATCTAGGTGATAATTTAGTATTCAGCTTCCAGATTAGCTTTGTGTGATTTGCTTGTCTTCAGATACTTAACAACTCACCACCATCTCAGATCAATATGTGATGGTCTTTCATCCTGTTCCTTGCTCCAGTTTCTATGGAGTAGGAGAGAGGGTTGTGGGAATGAGAGTGCTGCAAAGCAGGTGATGTGACAGGTGGGAAAAAACATCAGCTTTATGCAAATGAGAGGCAAATGGTAGCCAATCAGGTTGTAGTGTGTGTATACTCAGCTTTTTTACTCTATTCTACAGCCTATGAGAAATAATATGAATGAAAGTTTGGAGGCTTTCAGAGTTTGTTTAACCTCTTGTTAGAAATAAAATATGATTATAAATAAAATTACATTGGTTTAAAAAAAACCCCAATTAATTATTCTTTATCCTTTATAGTTTATTTCTACAAACTAACCCCATCTCACTCGATCCATGAACTGAAAGAAAATGTTAAAGATATTATATAGAAATATAGGAGCAGACATTTTCAGCTCATGATAGACTGGTCCATCTGACCCATCCATCCATCCCTCCATCCATCCTTGCAACCCAAATGCATCCATCCATCCATCCATCCATCCCTCCATCCATCCATACATCCATCTCTGTGACCCAAATCCATTCACCCTTTCACCCATCCATCCATCTCTGTGACCCAAATCCATTCACCCATCCATCCATCCATCCATCCATCCATCCATCCATTCACCCATACATCCACCCATACATCTCTCTGACCCAAACCCATCCATCCATCTCTCTGACCCAAACCCATCCATCCATCCACCCATCCATCCATTCACCCAAACATCCAATTATCGACCCATCCATCCAACCATCCATCCATCCATCCATCCATCTCTCTGACCCAAACCCATCCATCCATCCATCCATCCATTCATCTATCCATTTTCTGTACCCCTAATCATTGCAGGGTTGTGGGGAACCTGGAGCATATCCAAGGACACACACACCCTCACACACCCATCTACATACTACAGGCAATTTAGAGATGCAAATCAACTCACACCCTACAGTCAGACTGGGGGGGGGAGTGTACCAGAGTACCCAGAGGAAACCCTCGAAACACAGAGGTTTGTACATGAAGCCCTCACACACACAGGGCAGATTTGCCCCCAGCTTTATACCTTTATATTTGAGGACAAAAAAATCCCACATCCTTCCAGACAGAAAGGATCCTGGTTTTAGGTTATGTGTTAAGAATGGCCTTATAAATCAAAAGATAAGTACAATGAAAATGATTTGCTTGATACATTTCTGCTAAATATGTTTCAAACAGTGACAGCTTTTATTGTACAGTTACATTTTTGCTGTGCAGAAACATTCTCACAATCAACTATTATCTGCCCTTGAAAATTCCCTCGCTGTTGGCAGATATCCCACATGTGAGGCATCTTTGTAAATAAATCCAAATAATCTTCTGAAAAGAAAAGAATAGCTTGCAGCAGAGATTCAAGCACAAAAGTGTAGGAGAAAGACTAAAAAAACGGTCTCAGAAGACGTGCGCAGATAGACCGTTAATACCCGATTTTAACAGTAGTATAAATAAATTGTGGTATTGTGTGTATACACACACACACACACACTTTATACACACAATACCACACACTTTATTACATTACTGCAGTATTGTGTTCGGTGTAAGAAAGGACATTGGAGTGTAGCATCATCAGAAGCTTTCGGAGAAATGTTAATAGGAAGTCTTTCTTTGACGCAATATTGCCAGGGGTTTTGTGTTTTGCTGAATAAAAAAAGAGACAAATAAATACTCTGTAATATAATGTTCCTGTTGTGAGTCTCTGTAAGTTTATGTGCATAGTTCATACACCAGCTCAGATATGTAATCAGACTTGGGGACAACTTCAGTGTGTGTGTGTTTGTGTGTGTGTGTACCCAGTACGTTTCATTTTTGACCACCACTATAATAGTGCATCAGTATCAGATGATTATAATCACTGAATAGTGCATTTGTGTTCAGAAATTTCTAGAAGACTGTCTAAAAGCCTTTCTCTGACTCTGGATGTACACACACACACACACACACACACACACACACATACACACACATACAGAGACAGAGCTTGCTGGAGCTGTATGTAACCCGTCAGGCTGGTGTGAGTCAGGGTGATGGATGGGTGTGTGTCCTGCAGGGTGATGAAGAGTTTATGGCCCACTTTCTGCTCCTGGGACTTGTAGACCTTCCAATCCTGCTCGGACTGGCCACACACACTGACGACACAATACTGTAGTGCCAATATAACACACACACACACACACACACTTCGTACTGCACTGATAATCACATCCAGTCTAATATAACAATTTAATGCCAAATGTAACTGTTTAAAGTCTGACTGAATCACATCAGTCTCACTGTGTAAAAGAGACAGGGACAGATATGCTTGAAATTCAGATCCATCAAACGATATCATCTGATACCAATAAATAAAAAACAATAAAAGCACCAATAAATAAAAAACAATATATTTTGTTCAAGCCTTGGTCATTATCCTTATTCTGGGGATAATAAGAGTCAAATGTGTGTATTATGAGGGTGTGTGTATAGTTGTGTCTTTCTGGGAGTATTGTGTGTCAGGTTTGTGTGTGTGTATGTGTGTGTGTGTGTGTGTGTGTCTGGGTTACAGTGATGTGTGTGATTGACAGATGTGTGTTTGTGCTAGAGGACAGTGTGTCAGTGTGTGACAGCTCCTCCACTCCCTGTGTAATTTGGGCTTTTGTTGCTGTGGCAGCTGCAGTATACTTGTCCTGCACCATGACATCTCTCACATCTCTTTCTATTTCTACATCTCCCCCTTCATTTCCTCCACCCACTCCAGTTTTATCTTTCTCTTTCTTATCATGGTTTAGCAATCCCTAAAGCTTGGGAGTTTTAATAAATAATACATCAGGGAAATGAATACAGGGGGCTCTGTAAAGATGTAAATGGTACATATACTAGATCATGCATTGGGACAATTAACATTGCCAGAAATGAAATGCCAGGAATGAAATTGCCAGAATGCTGTTTTAACAATTCTAGGTTCTAACAATAAACCTAAATAAATAATAAAACTGTAGTAATAGTAAATATTAAGCACTAAAATTTGCATCATTCCTACTGAAGGAGGCGTGGTCTCTGTGCAACATTCTCATTGAAGGAGGCGTGGCCTGTATGCATTAGTCTCAGTGAAGGAGGCGTGGTCTCTGTGCATCAGTCTCATTAAAAGAGGCATAGTCTGTATGCATCAGTCTCAGCAAAGGAGGCGTGGCCTGTATGCATAAGTCTCAGAGAAGCAGATGTGGTCTCTGTGCATCAGTCTCATTGAAGGAGGCGTGGTCTCTGTGCATCAGTCTCATTGAAGGCGGCGTGGTCTCTGTGCATAAGTCATAGAGAAGGAGGTGTGGTCTCTGTGCATCAGTCTCAGTAAAGGAGGCATTGCCTGTATGCATTAGTCTCAGTGAAGGAGGCGTGGTCTCTGTGCATCAGTCTCAGTTAAGGAGGCATGGCCTGTATGCATCAGTCTCAAAGAAGGAGGCGTGGCCTGTATGCTTCAGTATTATGCATCAGTCTCATTAAAGGAGGCATGACCTGTATGCATCAGTCTCATTTAAGGAGGCGTGGTCTCTGTGTATAAGTACCATTGAAGGAGGTGTGGTCTCTGTGCATAAGTCCCAATGAAGGAGGTGTGGCCTCTCAGTTGTCAAAGCTAATTTACTAAAATTATTATGAAAATGTAATATTTTAGCACTACATATTAAACAACAGTAGCTAAATTGTTGGATGGTTTAAAGATGAGAGATAATCATTCAATTACTAAAAAAAAGAAGATGCACACCACAAGCCGAAAATTCTAATAATAATAATCACACTAACAGCAAAATATTACAAACAGTGAAATATTTGACAATGTGTGTGTGTGTGTGTGTGTATTTCTGCATGTGCGCACTTAGATGCATTCCTCTCTATTCCTCTCTCCCTCCATCCTTTTTCTCCTAATGCAATTCAGTTCTCTCTCTCTATTCTCCCCAGCAACTCTTAACCTTGTAACCCTTTTAGAACCTTATAATGTTTACCAAAGATTTAAATGTCTCTCTATATGTTTAATGGCTGGCACATTCTTCCACCTCGACCTCGACCCAATGGCATTCAGAGCACCTGTGTGTCCTTCCACTCTATTGTCCTTCCTGTCTCTTTCTCTATTCCCTGCCTTTTGTCTCCATCTGATAGCTGGAGAGGCAGCATGCAGAGATGGGCCCTGATCGCGTCGCATTGTGTCAGGATGGAAATGTGGAAATGATGGTCTTTCTCTGCAGAGACACAGGGATGGAGAGACAGATAGTGAGAGAGACAGAGAGAGTCCTGCAGGCTCGCTGCCCTTTCGTCAGCATCCACATTGTAAATCCTTTCGTACAGCAGCCTGCGTGTTGGACAGAGATAAGACTCGGAGAGCAGCAGCACTATTGTCCTCGTCCACGCTCTCTTGCATTCACTGTCCTATTGAGTCGAGGCTACAGGCAGCCATGTAAATGATAGTTATTTTAAGGACAGTCTTTGTGAAGGAGTTTATCTAATGAGCAGATGGCCAAAGGCAACGGCAGACGCCTTTACACTGAGACTGAAAATGCGATGACTTTGCACAGGCAGATGTGGTTCCACATCGTTTCTTCATCTGTCTGCATCGTTCTGTCTCACTTTCTATCCCTCTTCCCTGAGTCACAGAAATTGGGAGAGAATTAGCCATGAAAGGAATGTGTGTAACAGCTCTGTGACGTGTTAATTAAGGACATGGGAGAAAGAGATGGGAGAAATGAATGGGAGGAAGAATCGGATTACCCTGAATCAGAATCACATTCAGAATCAAATTCCCCAGAATCAGAATCACATTCAGAATCAAATTCCCCTGAATAAGAATCACATTCAGAATCAAATTCCCCTGTATGAGAATCACATTCAGAATCAAATTCCCCTGAATCAGAATCACATTCAGAATCAAATTCCCCTGAATCGGAATCACATTCAGAATCAAATTCCCCTGAATCAGAATCACATTCAGAATCAAATTCCCCTGAATCAGAATCACATTCAGAGTCCGATTTCCCTGAATCAGAATCACATTCAGAATCAGATTGCTCTGAATCAGAATCAAGCCCAAAATCATATCATGCTGAATCAGAATCAAATCCAGAACCAGATCTCACTAAATCTGAATCAATTTCAAAAAATGAAAGAGAAGAAATGACAGAGTTCTCCATTGCAGAGACATAAAGGTGAAGAGAAAGAGGGAGAGACAGAAAGAGATGCAGACAGAAAGAGAGGCGGCAAGACGGAGAGACAGAAAGAAGAAGACAGACTCTTCATCTGCAAGCTACAGTTCAGTAATTCTCCGAGCTGAACACCGCAGGTTTTAAAATGAACGGCATTATTTAGTGTGTTAGTGAACAGCTGTGGAGCCGAACGTCTTCACAGGAATGTGTGTGTGTTGATAGGTAGACCCTGACTCACACACTGTGTATGTGTGCGTGTGTGTGTGTGTGTATACGTGTGTGAGAGCTGGCAGTTGGCAGTGCTGGGACTGAAGATAGCAGGGAACTGGGGGATGCAACGCAGTATCGAGTTGTGAACATCTGTTCCTCATAGAGACCGCAGAACGAGTGCGCAGGAAACAGAAATAGGAAGGCTAACTGTTTCCTCACACGCGCACATACACACACACACACACACACATGCTTTCCTTCTCACACATTAGGACAATATACAGAATAATTTTGAGGGTTTTCTATGTTATATTAGTAAAGTGTGGTGTGATATTGTGAGAATGATCTATAAACTGGGTTTCATTCTTTGTTCAGAAATACATTAGAGATCAAAATACATCAATCGAGCAGAGTAGCTAACAAAAGATCTTCTCAAAGGAGAAATAATGTGAAGGTGGCATTAAAACAAACCTGTGAAAGACACTGAACTAGGATTTAGCTTTAACTGCTAGTGACCACAGCAGTCAATGATTTTAATTTAGTGTTGTGTGCAGTGTCATCTCATCCTTGTCTCCTAGTGAGTCCATCCATCTCTGACTAATCACCTTACACCCCCCCTCTCACACTATTCCACTTTTCAGTGAATTCACCATCTCTCCATCCTTTCACACACACATCTCTCTCTCTCTCTCTCTCTCTCTCTCTCTCTCTCTATGTGTGTGTGTCCTTGTTTGAGTGTGAAGTCTTGGCACCTTTTGTGTTGTGCTCTGTGTGTGTATGTGAGTGTGTGTGCGTGCGATAAGAGGATCCCGCATGCCGACATCTCCCTGCCTCCGTTATCAGCCTGCACAGCTGTGCCTAAGCTCTAACACATCTGCTCCCTCTTGGGAAGCTCCACCCCCTCACCACATAACAAACTACACCTCCCATCATGCCCTGCTCTCCCACCACCTCTCTGACAGGTTAGCAGGGTGGGAGACTGGTGTGTAGCAGGTGTGTTTACAAGCCCCCGGTCCATCCCGTGCAGCCGCATGGGGTTGGGTTTTTTATCACACTGCTACAGCGGCTGCTTAGGACTGAACCTAATTATGCAACACTTATCAGAGACCCACACGAAAAACTGAGGAACACACAGAGCCACAGGTAATGCCCAACATTTACACACTGACACACTTGCATATTGAAAACTGCAGATTTCTGACATTTTTGGGAACAAGTCAGCTTGCAGATGGCACACTGTTGATCCCACTGTTGAAACGCCTCAGGAAGAGTTTCATAGAGAGCAGCAGTGACACTCAACTCAGCGCCACTTAACCAGAGTGAGTAGTAAAGTTTCTGCATAAAGGTTACTTCGGAGAATTAGAGCATTCACACTTGGTCTGAATGCCTGAGTCTGCACTTCAAACTAATTCTAGGCTCATAATTGCTGGGTTGCCTTCACATGGAAGAATCCCCTCGTTCAGTTGCACAAGTCCATCTTTGCTTGAATGTGTGAAGTTTCTTTTTTGTAAATGTAATAAAAAATATTTCTGAATGTAACTTGCTGCTTTTTCCAAACTGTCTTCCATGCTAAATACTGAGTGCTGTAAAATGCACCAAGGGATGGAATTTTCTTTCTTCCTCTAGGCTATAATCCTACTGAAAAACAAAACAGGAAAACCCTGTACTGCAGAAATGACATGCTACACAACCGAAACAAAAAAATACTGAGTAACATCAGTATGTTGAAATCTTCCAAACAGCTAGCAGTATCCGTATCTCTAGTGGCTATTAACACATACCATTTAAAGCAGTTAAAAACTCGGCCATACTGACGTCAGTGTATTGAATTAATTTCTAAACATGAACATAGGCTGCATCTCAATCAACTCTCTAGTGCAGCGGTCAGTGTACTGGAACGTTCGCTCACTAAAAAAATCCCACAATGCACTGCAGAAACCTTGGAGCGTCAATGCTTACAGGAAATGACATCATATTTTCTAAAGCATCTCAGTTTAAAAAATGGTGGATGACCTCGTCTTTGTCAACATACAGTATGTAAATAGCATGGTAATGTTGTTGTTACCATTGTTGTTACCATTGTTGTTGTTGATTCTAAAGAAGTTTAAGTGTTTAATGATTTAAAAAAATGAGCTAGACTGGGAAGTGGTGGTCCAGTGGATAGATGGTCCAGAACTTCTGAGCAACTCAATTGTACAAATGAGATAAATGTAAGTCAGGGAGTCTACTGAATGCAGTAAATATACAATATTTGGATTTCCATGACAGAAGTTTCATGTGGTTAAGCTAACCCATTTATATGACAAAATTGAAATATTTTGTATATATGGATTTTCTTTTACAGCGACTGACTGGACTCATCACTGTCCCAGTGTATCGTGAGCTGGACTACTAACAGGTGCTCCAACTCATGTACATGATATACTGATTCACAGCCTAGGGAGCTAGAAAGCTGATTGAGACACGCCCATTGTGTGTGATGTTTCATGCTTAGCTCATTTGCTCTCCTTTGCGCCAGCTCTGATATGCTAATGTGAACAGCCAATCAAAGAGCTGTCTCATACTGCTGGTCTTGGATGCTGATTTTCATGCTCAGATAGCAGGAATGAGGCTGAGTTATGCTCAAGACGTGGGGCATCTTTCAACATCTGAATGAGTAATCAAAACCTGTATCAGTAATTCAGGTTCTTTTCCATTGTTTTATAGTGTAGTTTAGTTTTTGTTCTGTTACGGTTGCTTTAGTTCAGCAGAGTATCGTTGCTTGATCTAATGCTTTTGCTACAGAAAATATACAAAGATATGTTTTTATGGGGAACCAATTAACTCCAGTTGAGTAGGGTTTTTTGCGCCCTTGTGAACCTTAATGAAAAAAAATCACACACTTTAAGTATATTGCCAAAAGTTTTGGGACACCCTTCCAAATCATTAAGTTCAGCTGTTGTTTTTCAGGGGTTGGCCCCTTAGTTCCAGTGAAAGGAACTCTTAATGCTTCAGCATACCAAGACATTTTGGACAATTTCATGCTGCCAAACTTTGTGGGAACAGTTTGGGGATGATCCCTTCCTGTTCCAACATGACTGCACAC